>NC_053026.1:398761887-398900908 GCF_003073215.2 Triticum urartu | reverse complement strand
GGTCTATGCGTAGTTTCTATGCAAGAGTAGAACACAAAGCAGTTGTGGGCATCGATATTGTCAATTTACTTGCCGTTACTAGTCTTATCTTGATTCGGCAGCATCGTGGGATGAAGCGGCCCGGACTGACCTTACACGTACTCTTACGTGAGACTGGTTCCACCGACTGACATGCACTAGTTGCATAAGGTGGCTAGCGGGTGTCTGTCTCTCCCACTTTAGTCGGATCGGATTCGATGAAAAGGGTCCTTATGAAGGGTAAATAGAAATTGGCATATCACGTTGTGGTTTTCGCGTAGGTAAGAAACGTTCTTGCTAGAAACCTATAGCAGCCACGTAAAAACTTGCAACAAAAATTATAGGACGTCTAACTTGTTTTTGCAGCATATGTCGTGTGATGTGATATGGCCAAAAGGATGTGATGAATGATATATGTGATGTATGAGATTGATCATGTTCTTGTAATAGGAATCACGACTTGCATGTCAATGAGTATGACAACCGGCAGGAGCCATACGAGTTGTCTTAATTTATTTATGACCTACGTGTCAACTTAAACGTCATGTAATTACTTTACTTTATTGCTAAAGCGTTAGCCATAGTAGTAGAAGTAATAGATGACGAGACAACTTCAAGAAGACACGATGATGGAGATCATGGTGTCGTGCCGGTGACAACGATGATCATGGAGCCCCGAAGATTGAGATCAAAAGGAGCAAAATGATATTGGCCATAGCATGTCACTATTTGATTGCATGTGATGTTTATCATGTTTTACATCTTATTTGCTTAGAACGGCGGTAGCTTAAATAAGATGATCCCTCACTAAAATTTCAAGAAAAGTGTTCCCCCTAACTGTGCACCGTTGCGAAGGTTCGTTGTTTCGAAGCACCACGTGATGATCGGGTGTGATAGATTCTAACGTTCGAATACAACGGGTGTTGACGAGCCTAGCATGTGCAGACATGGCCTCGGGACACATGCGAAACACTTAGGTTGACTTGACGAGCCTAGCATGTACAGACATGGCCTCGGAATACGAAAGACCGAAAGGTCAAACATGAGTCGGATAGAAGATACGATCAACATGAGATGTTCACCGTTGATGACTAGTCCGTCTCACGTGATGATCGGAAACGGCCTAGTCGATTCGGATCATGTTTCACTTAGATGACTAGAGGGATGTCTATCTGAGTGGGAGTTCATTAAATAATTTGATTAGATGAACTCAATTATCATGAAAGTAGTCTAAATTGTCTTTGCAAATATGTTGTAGATAAATAGCTCACGTTGTAGCTCCATGTTTCAATACGTTCCTAGAGAAAGATTAAGTTGAAAGATATTGTAAGCAATGATGCGGACTAGGTCCGTAGTCCGAGGAGTGTCCTCACTGCTACACAGAAGGCTTACGTCTTGATGCACCACTCGATGTGCAAACCCCTACAACATCGTCTGTGGATGTTGTGAACACCTGACAGACACATCCTGGTGACTACTTGATAGTTTAGCGCACCATACTTTACGGCTTAGAATCGGGATTCCAATGACGTTTTGAACGCCATAAGACATATGAGATGTTCCAAGAGCTGAAATAGGGATTTCAGGCTCATGCCCGTGTTGAGAGGTGTGAGACCTCTGACAAGTTCTTTAGCCAACAAGATGGAGGAGAATAGCTCAACTAGTGAGCATGTGCTCAGAATGTCTGGGTGCTACAATCACTTAAATCAAGTGGGAGTTAAAACTTCTAGATAAGATAGTGATTGATAGAGTTCCCTAGCCACTATCACTAAGCTACTAGATCTTCGTGATGAACTATGACATGCATCCCGGAGCTGTTCGCGGTGCTTAAGACCACAAAAGGTAGAAATCAAGAAGGAGCATCAAGTGCTGATGGTTTAACAAGACCACTGGTTTCAAGAAGGGCAAGGGCTAGAAGGGAAACTTCATGGATGGCAAACCAGTTGCCGCTCCAGTGAAGGAACCCAAGGTTGAACCCAAACCCGAGACTAAGTTCTTCTATTGTAAGGGGAACGGTCACTGGTAGCGGATAAGAAGGCTGGCAACTTCAACAAAGTATATACGTGTTATTAATGTGTACCTCACTAGTACTCCTGGTAGCACCTGGGTATTGGATACTGGTTCAGTTGCTATTATTGGTGACTTGAAGCAAAAGCTAAGGACTAAACGGAGACTAGCTAAGGACGAGGTGACGATGTGTGTTGGAAGTATTTCCAAAGTTGATAATATCACCATCGCACGCTCCATCTGCCTTCGGGATTAGTATTGAACCTAGATAAATGTTATCAGGTGTCTACGTTGAGCATGAATATGATTAGATCATGTTCATTGCAATACGGTTATTCATTTAAATTAGAGAATAATGGTTATTCTGTTTACATGAATAATACCTTTCATGGTCATGCACCATATGTGAATGGTTCATTGAATCTCGGTCGTGGTAATACAGATGTTCACGCCAAAAGATGTAGAGTTAATAATGATAGTACCACTTTCTTGTGGCACTGCCGCTTAGGTCATATTGGCGTAAGATGCATGAAGAAACTCCATATTGATGGATGTTTGGAGTCACTTGATTTGGAATCACTTGACACATGCGAGCCATGCCTCATGGACAGGATGACTAAGACACCGTTTTCAGGTACAATGAAACAGTGACTTGTTGGAAATCATGCATGCTGATACATGTGATCCAATGAGAATTGAAGCGTGCGGTGGATATTGCTATTTTCTCATCTTCACTGACGATTTGAGTAGATATAGGTATATTTACTTAATGAAGCACAAGTCTGAAACGTTTGAAAAGTTCAAGCGATTTCAGAGTGAAGTTAAGAACCATCATAACAAGAAGATCAAATTCCTACAATCTGATCGATGAGAATTTCTGAGTTATGAGTTTGGCAATCACTTAAGACATTGTGGAATTGTTTCATAGTTGAAGCCACCTGGAACACCACAGGGTAATGGTGTGTCCGGACGTCGTAATCGAAACTTATGAGATATGGTGCGATCTATGATGTCTCTTACTGATCTACCGTTTTCATTTTGAGGTTATGCGTTAAAGACAGCTGCATTCAATTTAGATAGGACACCATATAAGTCTGTTGAGACGACGTCGTATGAACATTGGTTTGAAAAGAAACCAAAGTTGTCATTTCTTAATGTTTGGGGCTGCGATGCTTAAGGCTTCAGCCGGAGAAGCTCGAACCCAAAGCGGACAAACACATCTTCATAGGATACCCACAGGTGACAGTTGGGTATACCTTCTATCTCAGATCTGAGGGCAAATTGTTTGTTGCTAAGAATGGGTCCTTTCTCGAGAAGGAGTTTCTCTCGAAATAATTGAGTGGGAGGAAGATAGAACTTGATAAGGTCGTTGAACCTTTACTTCAACCAGAGAGTGATGCAACACAGAAAGATGTTTTCTGTGGCGCCTACATCTGTTGAAGAGGAAGTTAATGATAGTGATCATGAAGCTTCGGATCAAGTTGCTATCGAACATCATAGGTCGACAAGGATATGTACTACTCCTGAGTGGTACGTTAATCCTGTCTTAGATATCATGTTGTTAGACAACAATGAACCTACGAGCTATGGAGAAGCGATGGTGGGCCCGTATTCCGACAAATGGTTAGAAGCCATGAAATCCGAGATAGCATCCATGTATCAGAACAAAGTATGGACTTTGGTGGACTTGCCCGTTGATCGGCAAGCCATTGAGATAAATGGGTCTTTAAGAAGAAGACGGACGTGGGCGGTAATGTTACCATCTATGAAGCTCGACTTGTGGGAAAGAGTCCTTTCACAAGTTCAAGGAGTTGACTACGATGAGAATTTCTCACCCGTAGCGATGCTTAAGTCCGTCGGAATCATGTTAGCATTAGCTGTATTTTTCATTTATGAATTCTGACAGATGGATGTAAAAACAAGTTTTCTTACCAGTTTCCGTAAGAAAAGGTTGTATGCGATACAATAAAAGGTTTTGTCGATCCAAAGGATGCTAAAAGGTATGCTAGCTCCAGCAATCCTTCTATGGAGTAGAGCAAGCATCTCGGAGTCAGAATACATGCTTTGATAGAGTGATGAAAGTTTTTAGGTTTATACAATGTTTGATAGAAACTTGTATTTACAAGAAAGTGAGTGGGAGCACTACAACATTTCTGATAAGTATATGTGGATGACATATTGTAGATCCAAAATAATGTAGAATTTCTGGAAAGCATAAACGGTTGTTTGAAGAGTGTTTTTCAAAGGAAGACCTGGATAAAGCTGCTTACATATTGGGCATCAAGATCTATAGAGGTAGATCAAAACGCCTGATGATACTTTCAAAGAACGCACACCTTGACATGTTTTTGAAGGAGTTCAAAATAGATCAGTCAAAGAAGGGGTTCTTACCTGAGTTGTAAGGTGTGAATTTGAGTAAGACTCGAAGATTGACCATGGCAGAAGAAAGAGGAAGGATGAAGGTCGTCCCCTATGCTCTTGTCATAGGCTCTATACGGTATTCCATGCTGAGTACCGCATCTGATGTGTGCCTTGCCACATGTCTGGCAAGAGGGTACAAAGGTGATCTAGGACTGGATCACTAGATAGCGGTCGAAATTATCCTTAGAGGAATAAGGAAATGTTTCTCGGTTATGGAGATGATAAAGAGTTCGACGTAAAGAGTTACGTCGATGCAAGCTTAACACCTATCCGGATAGCTCTGAGTAGAGATACCGGATACGTATAATGGAGCAACAATTTGGAATAGATCCAAGTGGAACGTGGTAGCAGCATCTACGATATGACATAAAGTTTTGCGAAATACATAGGGATCTGAATATGGCAAGACCCGTTGACTACAACCTCTCTCACAAGCATAACATGATCAAACCCAGAACTCATTGAGTATTAATCACATAGTGATGTGAACTAGATTAGTGACTCTAGTAAACTCTTTGGATGTTGGTCACATGGCGATGTGACCTGTGAGTGTTAATCACATGGCGATGTGAACTAGATTATTAACTCTAGTGCAAGTGGGATACTGCTGGAAATATGCCCTAGAGGCAATAATAAATTGGTTATTATTATATTTCCTTGTTCATGATAATCGTTTATTATCCATGCTAGAATTGTATTGATAGGAAACTCATATACATGTGTGGATACATAGACAACACCATGTCCCTAGTAAGCCTCTAGTTGACTAGCTCATTGATCAATAGATGGTTATGGTTTCCTGACCATGGACATTGGATGTTGTTGATAACGGGATCACATCATTAGGAGAATGATGTGATGGACAAGACCCAATCCTAAGCCTAGCACAAAGATCGTGTAGTTCGTATGCTAAAGCTTTTCTAATGTCAAGTATCATTTCCTTAGACCATGAGATTGTGCAACTCCCGGATACCGTAGGAGTTCTTTGGGTGTGCCAAACATAACAACGTAACTGGGTGGCTATAAAGGTTCACTACATGTATCTCCGAAAGTGTCTGTTGGGTTGGCACGAATCGAGACTGGGATTTGTCACTCCGTGTAAACGGAGAGGTATCTCTGGGCCCACTCGGTAGGACATCATCATAATGTGCACAATGTGATCAAGGAGTTGATCACGGGATGATGTGTTACGGAACGAGTAAAGAGACTTGCCGGTAACGAGATTGAACAAGGTATCGGGATACCGACGATCGAATCTCGGGCAAGTATCGTACCACTAGACAAAGGGAATTGAATATGGGATTGATTGAATCCTCGACATCGTGGTTCATCCGATGAGATCATCGTGGAACATGTGGGAGCCAACATGGGTATCCAGATCCCGCTGTTGGTTATTGGCCGGAGAGGTGTCTCGGTCATGTTTGCATGGTTCCCGAACCCGTAGGGTCTACACACTTAAGGTTCGATGACGCTAGGGTTATAGGGAAAGTATATACGCGGTTACCGAATGTTGTTCGGAGTCCCGGATGAGATCCCGGACATCGCGAGGAGTTCCAGAATGGTCCAGAGGTAAAGATTTATATGTGGGAAGTCCTATTTTGGTCACCGGAAAAGTTTCGGGTGCTATCGGTAACGTACCGGGACCACCGGGAGGGTCCCGGGGGTCCACCAGGTGGGGCTACCTGCCCCACAGGGCTGCGTGGGCCATGTGTGAGAGGGGACCAGCCCCAGGTGGGCTGGTGCGCCCCCCCCCCCACCAGGGCCCAAGGCGAAGAGAGGAAGGGAAAAGGGGGAAACCCTAGGCTCAGATGGGCCTAAGGCCCACCTAGTGGTGCGCCCCCCCTCTCTCCCCCTTGGCCGCCCGCCTAGATGATCTAGGGCTGGCCGTCACCCCTAGGGGTGGAAACCTAGGTGGGGGCGCAGCCCCTCCCCTCCCCCTATTTATACTTGAGGTATGGGGCTGCCCAACACGTGTGATTTGCTCTCCCTGTTGGCGCAGCCCTACCTCTCTCCCTCCTCGTCTCTCGTAGTGCTTGGCGAAGCCCTGCTAGAGTCCGGCGCTCCTCCACCACCACCACGCCGTCGTGCTGCTGCTTGATGGAGTCTTCCCCAACCTCTCCTTCTCCCCTTGCTGGATCAAGGCGTAGGAGACGTCACCGGGCTGTACGTGTGTTGAACACGGAGGTGCCGTCCGTTCGGCACTAGGATCATCGGTGATTTGGATCACGACGAGTACGACTCCATCAACCCCGTTCACTTGAACGCTTCTGCTTAGCGATCTACAAGGGTATGTAGATGCACTCTCCTTCCCCTCGTTGCTAGATTACTCCATAGATTGATCTTGGTGATGCGTAGAAAATTTTGAATTTCTGCTACCTTCCCCAACACCCTGTTGACCTGCTCACGTCGTCATGATGTGATGCTGATGCAGTAATTGATTTTCTGGATTTAAAATAAATCAGGAAATTCCAGAACACGTTTAACTTCTAATAGGTCATAGGAAGTTAATACGTAACTCAAATGAAATATTCTATTACTGGGAATTTCAGAAGATTCAAGGCGATTCCATCCTGTGGCCATTTCTCATGATGTCGATGTGACGCAAGTTACACAAACCCTCGATAGATTGTCAGGATCGAGAACAGTCCGACATAGGGCAAGTAGTTTACCTAGGTTTGGAGTATGGAATTTTGATATGTTATTTGAATGTCCACTTCAATTAAAGAAGCTTTCATGGTCTGCTTGAGCCCCGAATCCACGAACCAATATTGTCCATGATCATGATCACGTATGACAGCCTCGGAGCGGGTATTGCTGGGCGATTGCGTTGGATTGTGCCTCGCTTCCTGTGTTTGCGACACGGCACCCGGAGACCAGAAGACGCTACCTTAGGTGCCCAATCTAACGGCGTAGAGGTCGCACACTGCTCCGACGCCATGTGTGCATGCTTGGGACACTGATCGAAGAGGATCTCTAATCGTATAGTGGCTTCAGAAGTGCAGGCACGCAAAAACCCCGTTGGTTCATTACCACGGTAACAATCCCCACATTCTCAGTCGCTCGGAGATTGGCATGCCTCTAGTATATATAGCACATGCATGTGACTGCGGGCGTTCATCATACTGGCGATTAGAACAACGTGAGTGAGGATACAGTTTGCGACCCGCACTATATTCTCTGCCAAGGACTAGACGGGCCTGTACATTGCACAGGTGTAGACATGATAGATGGAACGCCCCCCAGCACGTGAAGCAACTGACCGGACTGCGGCGGCAGAGTAGGGAGCTTCGTGCGTCTGAAGGACTGCAAGTCGACGACGGCGGATCTGTGCCCCTACTCGGTTCAATGCGAGTGAGGCACAGAGCGCCCGGGCCTCTAGAGCTGAGGTGGTTCAGTGTACGCTCATGGGCTGCGAGTCCATTGTGGTCGGGGCGCGTGGCCTGAGGCCTCATCAGGGAATGAATTGGACACGAGTGATAGAAGCCCGAGTGGTGCCGTACTAGTGTGTGAGGCTAACGGTTAGTGACACGATCTGGTAATAAGGATGAGCGTGACGAAGGCGCCATGTAGGGTACATGCGTCGGTGTCTCGTTCGATTGGAAACCCGCTGTCTGTAGAATGCTGGAGTATCTTGGTTTTGTGAATCCATGACCATGGCACTACCCGCGATCTGGGCCCCCCCGGACCAACCATACGACATGGATCCCTGCCACTGACTTAGGGTTGAGACTGGGCCCGCTTGTGCCTGGCTTCCATGAAGAAGTATGGGCACTGTGTCTCCTGGGTCTTAGGTAGGTATGTGTTGGACGCGCCGCTTTGTCCTAGCGCTGAGAGGCCCTGGGGCTGGCTGATGCAGTGCCGGTAGAGTGCACCGTGGCCACGTGACCTGTCCACCGGCAAGGAGGCCCTTTTTGTGTCTCGGGACCTGCACACATTCGTTTGGGGGGCTGTCTGTCTAGTTAATGGCCGGACTCGAAATGTGTCGTCGTTCTTGTAGTTTGAATCCGCGGCCGGATTTGTTCGGAAAATCTCCGCGTGGATCATGGATGGAAACGGGCCCGCAGAAATATAGGCAGGGATACAACCGGAACAACTAGAGACTGCGATATTCTGTATATAATGATGTTGTGTTATTTCAGGTCAGGGCCGCCGACTCCCTCAGCCAGGCTTGGCCGCATTAAGGTTGTCCCGAGATACCGACTGTGTGTGTACATGGTGGTAAGTGGCGAGAGCGTGGGTGAAGAAGTACACCCCTGCAGGGTATAAATGATATATTCGAATAGCCGTGTCCGCGGTAAAGGACTTCTTGGTTGCCTATAACAGTTCATAGACAAGTGGAAGTGGATACTCTAAAACTTGCAAGATAAGTGTGAGTGCTATGGATGGCCTTCTCGTAGGGAGACGGGAGCGGATCCATAGTGGTGTATTGAATGTGAATATGTGGACTCGTGTGCGCCACCACAAAAGAGTTGCTTGCAGTCGTAGTTCAGGTTAGCCACTGAGTCAAAGTTGGCTTGCTGCAGTCAAACTCCACCACCCCCCCTTGTTGATACCAATGCATATGTAGCTAGTCCTGATGTAAGTCTTGCTGAGTAATTTTGTACTCACGTTTGCTTAATTTTTGATTTGCAGAGAGACTTCAGTCTCGCTAGTAGTACCGTGTGGACTTCGACGTTTAGCTTGATACCTCAGCTACGATCTTGTGCCCTCGGCAGGATCTGGTAGTTAGTCAGGCTTCTTAGCCTTTTCCATTTGTAGATGTATGTACCCAGACATGTTAAGCTTCCGCATGTGCTTTGATTTGTATTCTATGATTGTTGGGTCATGAGACCCATGTTTGTAATTTCTCGCTCCTTGGAGCCTAATGAATAAATACTTGAGTCGTAGAGTTATGTTGTGATGCCATGTTGTATTTACACATATCGAGCATATTGTGTGCATGATTGAAATGCTTGGTATGTGTGGGATCCGACAATCTGGTTGTTTATCCTTGGCAGCCTCTCTTATGGGGAAATGTAGTCTAGTGCTTCCATGAGCCATAGTAGTCTGCTACAGCCCGGTTCACCGGAGTCCTGCTAGCCCAGCACTACTGCTCAGGACACTTGACTGGCCGGCATGTGTTTCACTTTGTTCCTGTGTCTGTCCCTTCGGGGAAATGTCACGCGGTGAAATCCGGAGTCCTGCGTAGCCTGCTATAGCCCGGGTTCCTGGAGTCATGTTAGCCCAGTGCTACAGCCCGGATTCACACGCTGCTGACCGACATGCTCGATGTGATTCATGTATGTCTGTCCCCATAGGTTGTTGCTGCTTTGGGTTCACGACTAGCCATGTCGGCCCGGGTTCTCTGTCATATGGATGCTAGCGACATTATCATATACGTGAGCCAAAAGGCGCAAATGGTCCCGGGCCAGGTAAGGTGGCACCCGTGGGAATACCGTGCGTGAGGCCGCAAAGTGATATGAAGTGTTACATGCTAGATCGGTGTGACTTAGGATCAGGGTCCTGACAGCTTTGGTATCAGAGCCTGACTGCCTGTAGGATTACCAAGCCAATCGGTCGAAGTTGAGTCTAGAAATGCTTTAGTTATGTAAGGGAATTGATTGTGGAAGGGAACGTAAGGCTCTTTTTACTCCTTTACCCTATGCCCTTCTGATCTGAGTCAACTTCTTCTTTTCTACGGGAATTAAGAACTAGGCTTTCTCATCTATCTATCAGGATGACGTGTTACTAACCCGTTGACTTATAGAATTGATGGATTCATGCCGCGGTTCAGTTTCCAGTACTTCCATGTGTTCATAATTGGTCTCGGAACCTTGATATTATGATGTTGAGTGGATATGCCACCATTTTGCAGGATGTCTCAAATCTTTTTGAGCATTTACAGTCGTTATGCTGTCCGAGTCATCCCGGGTTTCTAAGTAGTCTGATGCATTTGCAAAACCCTTTCCTCCTGTTCCTGATGTCCAATTGGGCCATATTAATCACTAATCGGTGAGTTGAGGTAGTTTGTTGCCTCGACATATATGTTGGAGCTATTTTTATGGCCCTAGGTGTTTTAGGGAGTCACCTAGTGATCTAGCCATGTTTTGTATCCCCAGGGTGTGATTCTTGCCACTATTCTCGAAAGCATCCCGTGATGCCATGTAGTAGCAGGTACTCTATTCATGTGTTCTTGAACCCGAGATTCACCCTACTTACCTCATGTTGATAGTGTTGCTAGTTCCTTTAGGATATTAGTAACCTTTGCGATAGTCCTCGAGGTTCGTGGTACATCCTTCTTCCAATTATCATGAACCATTCTTGGCAGGAGTTCTTTTGAAACAAAAGGTCACGACAGAGTGCTCCTGATGAGTTCTCCATTCTATGTTGTGACTCTTCCAACCCTACCTTTCTGCATGGGTTATCCGGAAGAAATATGTTGAACTCGTTCGACATACTAATCTATGCATCCACAACTCAGAAAGTTATATGTTCCTTGAGTTGTCCCCCTTCCGTTATATTCCGACCTTCGTCTATCAATTGATAGTCAAGAGTATGTGAGCATTCGTTCATCGGTGCCTCTTACCCTTGTGGTCCGTTGAGCCGTTCTATTTCAGAATGACTAGAAGAAACAAACTCCAGTACCTCATCCATTTCTAGGATTGGGTCAAAGCAGTTGTATTTCGCAGATCAAATGCAATCAAGCTTTTGTTATGTTCTACCTCGGAGTATTATCCCCTTTATGTCAGGATTGTCATAGGAATTGCAGCATCTCTCATGAATTCTTGACTTAGTGATACTCTTGCCATCATTTTTCATTCCTCCGTCCCGTGTTGTCGCAACCGGAGCAGCGGAACTATGAACTATGATTGTGTGAAATAAATACTCCTAGGCAACTCCGCTGCTTGGGTAGTTATGGACATTATATCATTCTTAGTGTGCTGATTATTGAATCATCACCTAAGGTTGATCGTGCTACCTAGTCCTTATTTCCTTGGTGCACTCTTCGATCAACAGGGTTAGGATTTTTACCAATCCCTTGCTTATTGTGATATCATCTTGCTCTGAAAAGCAGATTGTTCTCGAGCTTAATACATATCGGTGGTTCGTTATGTTCTGGAATTCTTCTCGGAAGTATTACCAGGTTGACACCTGACCGCTAACGTTGAGGTTCGTGATTATGCTAGTTTTCCTCCAAACCCCATTCTCCAAGAATCTTGTGTTGGATACCCCTGGACTAGTTGGTTAAGCCAACAACAACTTGGAGAGTTGGAAGATAAAAGCTTCTGACTTAGTCGTGTCAAGGATTTTTTGTGTGTGTGTGTGTTGAAGAGATGATATCTTCATCGATTTGGTCCTGTGATCAGTTGTTGGACCTATTCGTATCAAAAACTTTTGATTCGAGTATGGGCTATTCATCAAATTCAAATGAAGAACCAACGATGTTCATAATGTTGTCTTACTCGTGGGTTCCTCGAGCATACACCGTTTATATCTTTTGGGTCTGAAAATGCTATCACCTTGTTCAGATAATATGGAATTCCATCTTCACGGAATCTGGATGACCTGTTGTTGAGCCATCGACATATTTTCATCTTATCCATGATTCATGTTGAACATTTTAAGCTAGTGTTGGAAAATTTGAAAGCATTCTTCATGCTAGCTCATGAGCATTATGTTTGGTATAAGAAGTGACTTCCTCTAGTTCACGTGCATTTGGAAGCAAGTTGCCGCCATGAATTTGGGAAAGTTTGTTTCGCTTTCTCTGGAATCATCCCAAGTCAGTCATGCATATGTGCGAAGCATTCCCTGGTCTGGAGACTTGCAACCTTCATTCTATATGAATCCCTAGCACACCAAGCCACTGATTGATTTGTTCAAGGAGAAGAAGTTTCTTCTTAAGAGCTAGACTTACGCAAGGACTTCGATATCCTCGATGATGGTTCCCCATCTGGACTCAGTAGTGTTTTATTATAAGACTACTATGTGGTCATGTTTGTCTGGGACAGCGTGTTCACAGGTTTCTAGCAAAACCGGCTCATGTTTTGGAGCTTACTATCGTAGTTCATTTTCTGAGAATCTTGCAATGCCATCTCATCGACTTTTGTTGCAAACTTTCCTTTCAAACATGCTGAGTGTGAAGTATCCTATCACCAATCGGATCTGAATCTCAGGCAGATATGATGGTTGGAACATACTCCAAGAACTATAATGTTGGTCTCTTTGTAACCGGTAACGTGGATGTCATGGCCAACACACCTAGCCGGAAGGCCTATTATTGTAGTAGCTTGGTTGAAGAAGTTGGTCACCTCCCCATAAGGATCTCGCGGGATCTACCTCCGTAGTTATTCCTTATTGATTCTTGAGCTTCCGAAGTCCGACCTTTTACTTGTTGTTCTAGATATCAAACCATATCTATGAATGGATTACGCTAGCACATCAAGGAGAACATTAGAAGCGGAGTGCTAAATGTCTCCCAGTCGATCGTCCAGATTCTGTTTCCTTAGCCTCGCTAAGGGAAGGTCTGAGAGGGTGTTATCTTCCTTTGTATCCGCATCATCCATCACTAGTCATCATGGTAGTATGTCGTGTTGCCAGGATCCTTGCCACGAATGTTGGTAGAACCTTGATGATTATGGAAATGCTCAAGTTCTTGAGAGCACGCGCAAACGAAATCATCCCTTGCGTTGTCTTCAACAAGGTAGTCCACATCATCTATTCTAGTCAGGGTATGCCATTTCTTCGAGCTCTTTCAAACGATCAATTGTAAATTGCCTTAAGCTGGTATGAAGAGTTTCAATGATCTATGGATCAAAAGTAATTTCTTTTGCCACTTAAGGGAACAATCCAACGAGTCACCTTTCCCAAGGTGTCCTGTTACGGGATCATGCAATTATTTCCTCGACACCTTGACACCATCCACCATCTTTCTAAGCATGGAATTGCTGCCCACAAATCAAACCCCGTCATTTGTTCTTCCATCCCTCTCGATGTGTTCTGTGTCTCAACTCAAGATGTTTCAACATCTCATTCCGTGAGTGGATCTTGTATAGCTCGATCTTCGAAAAGATCAATCTTAGTATAGTTTCTTTCTGTCATCATCGTGTGGATGAAGATCTCAAAAGCGAGGATCTCAAGATCAACGTATGCAACGAATCAACAACCTTTTGAGGTGCAACCTGGATCGTGAAGATCGTGTTGGTCTTGTGCCCCCCTTCCTTCTTATCTCACCTCTTGAATCTCGGGCCGAGATTCTTGTTTAGTGGGGGTGAGTTGTCACATCCCTAGCTTCTGGCATTGCACTAGGGTAACTTCATGTGTGCATCATGTTTAAACTTTGAAAGAAACTTGAAATGGGGATTGCCTAAACCCTAGCATTAATGGAATTCACTAGGTTTAAACAAAATATTTCCAGTAAATCCAAATGGCTTTAAAAAAATGTTCATCATTCTTGGAAAAAGCTGGAAACAGTAACCAGAGGTGATGCACATTTTTGCATGACATATTTGGGCTCTGGATTAAATCATACTCTATTTGCATTTGGGCATTTAAATGCTATGAAATATATTAAATGCTCAAATAATCATAAACTGAAATGTTTACTGTAGGATATATTCCCAACAGTGATCATGAGTAGTTTCATGATTTTTGGAAGTGTCTAACTATTTTTAATAAAGCCCTAAAGACTACAGAATAATAGAAAACCAAATTAAAACAAAAATCAGAGAGGGAGAGAGAACTACCTGGGCCAACTTACCTGGCCTTCCAGCCCACCTAGTGGCCCAACTGGCGCCCCAGCCTACCAGGGGCTCCCGTGTCTTCTCCTTCCTCTGCCAGAAGGACTGAGGCGCGTGGCCACCGCACGCCAGCACGCGCACTGCCACCTCCTGCCTGCTTGCCGCTGCTGGAGTCGTCCCCGAGCGCCACGCACTTCCCTCGACCGCCTGCACCTCTCCTCTCTCCCCCTCGAGCACTCCTCCCTCCTCTGCCTCTTTCCCACATGACCACCGAGCGCTGTCGTCGCCGCCGACGAGCGCAACCGCGGCCATCGCCTCCCCCTCGCTTCTCTGTGCTGTCCAGAGGCTCCGCCTCGACGCCACGGAGCCCCAAGATGAAGCACGCGCCCGCGGAGCGAACTAAGCGACGCCATCATCCTAATCCTCGCCATCGGACGCCGGAGATCCATCTCGCCGCCCCGCTCGCTCCGGCGCCTCCCCGAGCTCGCTGACCTTCCCTACATGATCGTCGTGAGCTCCCGGTCCTTTCCCCCTTAACCACGTCATCGTTTTTGTTCCGTAGCCACTGCCCCGCGAGTAACCGGAGCCGCCGTCCGCCATGGACGTTGAGCCACGCGCTCCGAGCTTCGCTTGCTCGCCCTAGTGGCAGACGTGCTCCTGGTGACCCCACGACGCCGTCTATGCCTTTGGTTGAGCTCCCCGTGCTCCGCCACACCGCGCCCGTGCAAACCAGTAGCTGCGCCGCCGCCAAAGCTCGTCGCCGGCGAGATTCCGGCCGCCCCGCGACCCCCTGTCTGGCCCATTGGATGCGCCCGAGCAAGGGCTTCTCCCCGATGCTTTCTGCATGACAAACCGCGGCCCCTGGCGCTTTTCCGACGCACGTCCGCCGCGGCAAATGATCGCCGGCGGCTGAACGCCAGTGAGCCGACGTGGCAACATCGTTAACTGCTAATGACGGGGCTAACTAACCCCATCTCTCACTGACTACTGGGCCCCACGCCCTTAACTAACACCAATTTAATTTCTACTTAGTTTTATTTAAACGCAGTGGACCCCGCACGTCAGTTGACCCGCTGACGTCACCGTTGACTGGCCCCACCTGTCTGTGAGACAAACTAGCACCGGGTCACTGACCAGTGGGCCCCACTGGTAAGGTTTGACCTGTACCAGCCCCTGTTGACCTGCTGACGTCGTCATGACATGATGCTGATGCAGTAATTGATTTTCTAGATTTAAAATAAATCAAGAAATTCTAGAAAACAGTTTAAACTTCTAAAAATCATAGAAATTCAACCGTAACTCCAAATGAAATAATTTATATATGAAACATTATCAGAAAAAATCAAGGAATCCATCTGTACCATTTTCATGCATGTTTGAGCAAGTTAACCTCACTGTTTAGGATGAAACATGATTAGGGAAAATTTCATAATAGGTTTGGAGTTGGAATTTGATATAGTTTTGAATTCCACATCAATTTAAATGACTTTCTGTTGCATTAGCCCAAATCACAGCATATTGTCATGTCATGATCATGCATCATATTGTGCATTGCATTGATTGTGCTCTTCCTTGTTTGCCGGTAATTGTCCCCTCTCGGTAGACGCTGCTCCGACGCTGTGATCGTTGACACTGATGAAGACTCAATGTTATCTTCAGAAGTGCCAGGCAAGCAAAACCCCCTTGTTCATTCCGATACAATCCCACTCTCTCGCTCCTGCTCTCTTTTACTGCATTAGAACAACAACGTTTCATCTGTTACTTGATGCGGTAGTTGAACCCCTTATCCTCTGCATGACCTGTCATTGGCACAGTAAATAGATGAAACCCACTAGCATGAGTAGGAGTTGTTTGAGCCCTGGTGTGCCTACTCATTCATGCTTGTTTGTCATGCCTGCTATTGCTTCGAGTTGTGTCGGGTCTGATTCATCAGGGATGAATTGGAACAGTGATGAACATGTCCTACTGTGTGTGAGCTAAGTGTGTGAACACGATTTGGTAAAGGTAGCGGTGAGAGGCCATGTAGGAGTACATGGTGGGTTGTCTCATTGAAACCATTCTTAGGAACTGAGTTCTGTGTTTGTGATCCATGACCAGCTACTACCACGCATTGGGCCCGAAACCAATGGACCCTCTCGACTTATTAACTGCCCTTGTCCTCTGTCCAGGAGTTGCAACTAGTTTCTGGTGTTTGTAGGATATGTGTTGGCGGTCGTGCATAGCGCTGACCCTAGGGGTGGGCTATGATGCGGTAGATACACCGTGGCATGGTGTACCGGGCGCCCGTTTGGTGTCTCAGGAACCCTGCACACATCGTTTGGGGCTGTGAGCGAAACTCCGGCCGGATCTCCTTGCGGATGGAACCCGAATAGGCGATAAACCTGGACTAGAGACTCGTGTGGTTAGTCTAGTCATGGCCGACTCCCTCGGCAGGCTTCCGCTTGAAGGTTGCCAAGATACACGACGTGTACATGGTGGTAAGTGGCGAGAGAGTGTGTGAAGAAGTACACCCCTGCAGGGTTATAAATGATATATTCGAATAGCCATGTCCGCGGTTAAGGACTTCTGGGTTGCCTATAACATTTCATACACAAGTGGAAGTGGATACTCTAAAACTCGCAAGATAAGTGTGAGTGCTATGGATGGCCTTCTCGTAGGAAGACGGGAGCGGATCCATAGTGGTGTATTGAATGTGAATATGTGGACTCGTGTGCGCCACCTCAAAAGAGTTGCTTGCAGTCGTAGTTCAGGTTAGCCACTGAGTCAAAGCTGGCTTGCTGCAGTCAAACTCCACCACACACCCCCCCTTGTTGATACCAATGCATATGTAGCTAGTCCTGATGTAAGTCTTGCTGAGTATGTTTGTACTCATGTTTGCTTAATTTTTGATTTGCAGAGAGACTTCAGTCTCACTAGTAGTTCCGTGTGGACTTCGACGTTTAGCTTGATACCTCAGCTACGATCTTGTGCCCTCGGCAGGATCTGGTAGTTAGTCAGGCTTCTTAACCTTTTCCATTTGTAGATGTTTGTACCCAGACATATTAAGCTTCCGCATGTGCTTTGATTTGTATGCTATGATTGTTGGGTCATGAGACCCATGTTTGTAATTTCTCGCTCCTCGGAGCCTAATGAATAAATACTTGAGTCGTAGAGTTATGTTGTGATGCCATGTTGTATTTACACATATCGAGCATATTGTGTGTATGATTGAAATGCTTGGTATGTGTGGGATCCGACAATCTAGTTGTTTATCCTTGGCAGCCTCTCTTATGAGGAAATGTAGTCTAGTGCTTCCATGAGCCATAGTAGTCCTCTACAGCCCGATTCACCGGAGTCCTGCTAGCCCAGCACTACTGCTCAGGACACTTGACTGGCCGACATGTGTTTCACTTTGTTTCTGTGTCTGTCCCTTCGGGGAAATGTCACGCGGTGAAATCCGGAGTCCTGCCTAGCCTACTACAGCCTGGGTTCCCGAAGTCCTGTTAGCCCAGTGCTACAGCACGGATTCACACGCTGCTGACCGACATGCTCGATGTGATTCATGTATTCTTGTCCCCATAGGTTGGTGCCGCTTTGGGTTCACGACTAGCCATGTCGGCCCGGGTTCTCTGTCATATGGATGCTAGCGACATTATCATATACGTGAGCCAAAAGGCGCAAACGGTCCTAGGCCAGGTAAGGTGGCACTCGTGGGAATGCCGTGCGTGAGGCCGCAAAGTGACTTTGGATCGGGGTCCTGACATTCACCAAGTGGGCTGAGGTGGAAGCCGTCCGCACAATCCTGGTAGGCTCTGCGGTCAAGTTCATCAAGGGCCTCGGGAGCCGATTTGGGGTGCCCAACCGCATCATCACCGACAACGATTTGCAATTCACCAATAATCTCTTCAAAACGTACTGTGCTAACCTTGGAACGCAGATATGCTACGCTTCGGTAGCACACCCCCGGAGCAACGGCCAGGCCGAGCGAGCCAACGCGGAGGTCCTGAGGGGCCTCAAAGCCAGGACCTTTAATAAGAAGCTGGAGGCATGTGGCTTGGGCTGGTACGACGAGCTCCAGTCCGTGCTGTGGTCAATCCGCACGACTGCGACCAAGCCGAGTGGCGAGACCCCATTCTTCCTCGTCTACGGAGCAGAAGCTGTTCTCCCTCACGAGGTCAGGCATCGCTCCCGCACGGGTCCTGGCGTTCGACGAGACGCAGCAGGATGCCATGCGGGGGATGGATCTCGTGCTGGGGGAGGAACGCCACTGAGAAGCCGCACTGCGAGCGTCAAGATACCAACAGCCGCTGCAACGATACCACTATCGCAACATCCGCCCCAGAACTCTTGAGGTAGGGGATCTCGTGCTCAGACGGGTTCTCTCCAGGGAGGGGCTGCACAAGCTCTCTCCCATGTGGGAGGGCCCATTCAAGGTTGTTCATGTCTCCAGGCCTAGCTCCGCGCGCTTGGAAACCACAGAAGGGGTACCCATCCAGAACGCGTGGAACATTCAACATCTCCGGAGGTTCTATCCCTGAGCGAGGCCTAGCGCCTAAGAAAGGCCCGGTGCCTGTGAAGAAGGCGAATGCCTGTGAAGCTGTCGTGTTTTGGGAAAGGCCCGGTGCCTGTGAAGAAGGCGAATGCCTGTGAAGCTACCGTGTTTTGGGAAAGGCCCGGTGCCTGTGAAGAAGGCGAATGCCTGTGAAGCTGCCGTGTTTTTGGAAAGGCCCGGTGCCTGTGTAGAAGGCCAATACCTATGAAGCTTGCCGCCCGTTACACTCTCACGTAATAATGAGTGGGGCTGTACATGCCCCGGGGTCTCCGGAGTGCCGCCCTCGGGCCTCGGGGGCTCCCGCCCACGCCCAGTGGCAGCACTTAGCTCCGCGCTGGTGAGAAGACGTTGAAGACTAGAATAGGTGCCGGACGCGGTTTTTTCATTTGCTTTCTGCAGTTGGCTTGGTTATTCCCGTTTGAAGTTTTATTGAAGTTGTTGACGTTCCTGACTTGCGACTCTTTGTCTTTCTCACTCGCTTGCCTCGTTTTCTCTCGCACAAGTCTCGCGAGGGAGGTTCGCGCGCGCCCTCACGAGTGTTTTCTGCCCCGATTGTTTGGAGCTTTCCTATCCGAGTCCTCTACGGGAGCACCCCTCCCAGTCTGTGCCTCACGAGCATCGCGACACGAGCGCAGGACCTGGGCCGATCGCCCCCACAACCAAGACCGAAAGTTACCCCTCCTACTGATCCTTGCAGGGCACAAAGCGCATGATGAGGCCATGGCCTCGGGAGGCAAGGACCGCGTCAAGCCCCACCGAGCTAAAATAATTCCCGCACACGGGTGCATGGCGTGGGAACATAGCACGGAAATAGCGGAAGCAGCACGATGGTTAACAGTTGCAGTTCTAACACCCCCCACGGGGCCCTATACTACCTTTTTATTTCTGCGCGGGAAAAGAAGGAAAGCAAATGGGCGTGATTCGTCATGCACCAACCCACAGCAAAGGCGGGCGTGACGGCGCGGGGGCTGGTCGCGGCCACCGCTGGAGGAGCTGCTGCCTGAGAGGGAGTCGCTGAAGCTTAGCGAACCCCGAGCACCGCCGCCAGTACGCCCATCGTTGTCTTCATCCTGGTCAGTACCGGGGCTGGGCAGGCGGCCGCGGTCGTCGTCTTCGAGGCAGCACCCAGCACGGCGACCGTCTTCCCCGAACACCCTCACGTAGAGGGTGGCGTCGCCATCGAACTTGAAGTGAGGGTGCACCACCAGCCCAGGCTGCGCGCGCGGGCAAACGTTTGCCAGCCGCCGGTCAGGGCCCCATTCCCAGAAACGGAGACCTCCAGCGAAGCCAAGGAGGCCCCGCTGCAGCAGCCGTCTGCCTGGAGCCAGAAGCTGCACCGGGCGCTGGCCGGCAGATCACCTACGAAGAAACGGGGGAGCTGGAGCCGGGTGCTGGTTGGGTCCGCTGACCACACAACGAACTCCAGCAGCACCTCCGCAGAGCGAAAGCGTGGCCTAGGGGGCACACAGCCACGGCGTGCCCCCCATCGGCGGCTGGGCGCTCACCACTGCGCAGGGAACCGCCTACATGGCCGCGGGAAGCCACTACGGGGACCGTGGAATACTTGCGAGGGTGGCCTCGGCCGCGCTTGGCCGGGGGGGAGTCAGGCCCAGCCTGGGGGGCCTTTCCTTTCTCTGCGGCCGAGAATCTCTTTGGATCCATGGGAGCGGCGAGTAGCCAAGAAGAAGAAAAGGAGCAGCAAGAAGGGACAGGATGAGGGGACTTGCGCAGCCCCGTACTTATAGCCGGAGGAGGCCAACCATCGAGCACCACGATCGCAGGTAATCATGACCAGTTTCTCTGCATGCAGGGACTTATCAAGTCGTGCGGTCGCCGAGGCATCGTGGGGAAGCGCATACGCCCACGTCCAATCAATCGCCATGCGGCGCCCAAGGCCGCAGGCTGTTGGGGCCCGCGGCGCTTCACGCTCGCCCCTTCGCTTCCCTGCTAGGCCAAGCCCGGGCGTGCCATGGGCCCGGGGGCTACTGTCGGTGTTCTGGGAACGGGGGTCCCCAGACTTGCCTGCCTGCGGCCTGCGGTGTGGCTCAAGTGGGGGCCCAGCGCAGCCCATCTTCATCAGCTCAAGCTCAAGACCCTCGTGAGGGGCCAAGCCTCGCGGGGCGGACAACCGGAAGCTTCCTGAGAGGCAGCCTCATCAGGCAGGCTCGCGAGGAGGCGGAGAGATCAAGGCAGGGGTACCTCGCAAGGAGCCCGTGATGCAAGCCATGACGATCGAGACCAGGCGGGTGCCGGCCTGTGCAGTGTCCTTGTTTCCCCTTTGGTGCAAAGCGGGCAAGCACAGGCCAAGGCACTGGGCAAAGGTTACCATGCCAGTGCAACGAGACCAAGACCAACAGAGCGGCAGGACGGAGGTCACCATGGAGCCCAAGACGGGGTCATCACCAGTGTTTTTGGTAGCCGAAGACCACCTTTGGTCAGGATAACTTCTACTAGATGTTCCCCTTCAAAATGGCAAATTGTTGGGCCTCTATAAATAGAGCTAGCCACCACAGAGTAGAGGCGGACAAGAAGGGACCGAAAAAGAGAGATAGAGAGAGAGGCAATTGAACTCACCCAAGCAGTTCATCGCACCAGCTCAAGAACACCTCTCGCGAGGTTGTTCTTCCCTTGTACTGTTCATCATCAGCCCCTGAGGCAATCCACCACACCACACACTGGAGTAGGGTATTACACCACAACGGTGGCCCGCACCAGTATAAACCTTGTGTCCCTTGTGTTGTTCGTTGTTTCCAGCTTAGATCACGCGAGGAGATTGGACATAGATCGGTAGGGGAGAGATCTCCGTGCGCACCCCAGTGTTCGAACCTCAAGGGTCTGCCGGAACCCGAAATTCGACAATGTTTGCACCGGAAACTTGATTAGATACATCAGATTTAGTCAGTTCAGTATTGATTGGGTGAGTTATAAAATAATTAGAAATTGGTTTCATTTTCTCATAGATTCCCTACATACAAGCAGTTTTACAACATCGTCAGGTTTAACTATTGTCCAGAAATTGAAGAGTTGAATTAGATATAATCAGGGATGTCATGTACCTGCTCGTTGCGCATGCTACTCTTGCAAGCTACGACTGTTCGTTTGCGCAAGCTCGATGCCATGCCCGTCCTGCCGCCGCTGCCTCCCACGCAGGCTACACCCAGGGTTGGATCTTCATCTTCTTGTCCTTCCGTTCGCTTGAAGCCCGGCGACCGCCCTCCAACGAGGGCGCGAGGAAGTGCTGTGTCAGTCTGTCCAGCGGCAGCTAGGTTAGGAGCGAACCATACTGGCGGCTGGAGCGAATGAATTGAGATTTTTCCTACTGTCGATCGATATGGGAGGCGCTCGTTTGGGCCGCGAGCCTGCTATAGGGCCTGCCTTGCACTTATGTTATTGTCCCATCCAAATTGAAACATTTTTCTTCATTTTTTACATTGCCTGCTCGTGCGTTGGGACGAACAAAACTAGCGTGGGCCAACCTGGACGACTCAAACTAGCTGCACACTTTCCAGCCACCTGAGGCGGCCGCCCATACCAGCCCCTATGGTGGAGTTGCCCCTTTTTGCGTGTATGATTGGATAGTGAAAATATTCCAGTGGCGCTTTTGATTTACCCACAGAATGGTTGAATTGCTTGTTTCTATGAACTGAGTTCGCCAATAATGTGAAGGATGCCAGTCTTTTCATCCTATTGTAGATTGCTTAGATCTCGATATGCCGAAAGTAATCGCATGGAATATATAGTAAAAGCCAGTGCGATGTGTTTGGCTACAACTAGTCTGACTACACGTCCTCATATAACATATCAAGGACGCACCATCTTACCAGATTAACCATTCGACTTACCCATGCAGTGTGGGAACAAAGAAGTATTGGCACTGCGTATCCAAGCAATTGATGCCATGGACTCCTTCTGTCGGTGGGAACGACACCTATGGGATCACAAGAATCCCTACTACGGTTAGCGGGGCGCGGGGTCGTGACAAGAGCGGATCAAACAGATAGTGCACAGTTTATTTATCCAAGTTCGGGCCGCAAGGATGCATAAAACCCTACTCCTGCTTTGGTGGATGTATATTCCTGTTCTTGAGCTAGCTCTGGGGCATTAGGATCTCCAAAAAGCCGAATCCTCCTCCTGGTCGCCTCGGGCCTCATTTTATAGAAAAAGGGGTTGCCACAGTGGCACGCAGGAGGTGGAAAGGGTATAATGATGCGAGGTTATCCCTCGCATTACATGACAAGGCGCATTTAATATGTCTTGCTTAGGTGTCCTTGCTTTATCGGGGACGGGGGAGAAACATGTCTCGTCCGTCGCCGCTCCTTCTTGTGTCGACACGCGCCCTGGCCAGCGATGCCTGTGATGCCATGTAGGTAGGCAGGCAGCTGAGGTGGCGCAGTGGAGGGTCTTCATGATGATCTGCATGCCGCCACGTAGGTGCCTGCCCAGCTGGTTGGGTCGGCAGCTGCATGCGTATGGTGGTGGAGGTTTAGTCGGCATGGGCCTTATGGTGGCCCTATGGATGTCCTCGGCAAGGGCCTTGCCGGGGCCCCGGCAAGGGTCTTGATGAGGCGCCTGCTGTCATCCCCGGCAAGGCGCTGGCCGGGGGTCTCGTGGTCTTCCCTGGCTGGTATCTCGCCAAAGGTCGTCGTCTTCTTAGTGCGTATCTGATCTTGAATGTCTTCACAAAGATCTGCATGCCACCACGGGGATGTCTCCCGAATCCTTGCCCCTTGGGGGCAGTGGACTCAAGGGTAATTTGCTCCATAGGCGTGGGGCGAGTCGCCACGGCAAGGGTCTTGCCGGGGTTTCCAAAGCTGTCTCCCGGCAAGGATCTTGCCGGGGGAATCCGCTTCGTCCCTTTTGCTCTTCGTGGTCTTGGCCTTGGCGTCGTCCTAGTTCCCTTGAGCTTCGGTCTTTCCTTGGCTCACCTCCCTTGCCTTGCTTGGTGTGGTGGTGCCCGCGGCTCTGACTACCCGTGCACAGTTATAGGGGTACAAAAAGTGCACCCTCTTTTTGTACACCAACAGGAGCCCCCAGGCCTGGGCCACACATAAGCGCAACGCGTTGTTGGGTCAGGCCTAGAAACGGTGCGCGGGCAGGCGGGGCGGTTTTTTACCCCGGTAAGATTTTTCGCGCGTTGCGCTTCCCATGACTCCCGCGCGTGGCGCGGCATGGGTAAGTGCGTGTGATGTGGGTGGCATGCGTGGGGTTGGTTCCCGCGGGCATGCGTCACATCACAGTTAATGTGAAAGGAGGCGGCCCGTGTTTTCCCCCATAAAAAAGGAATAACCGTGGGCGCACTGCTCACTTCCTCCTGTTTCCTCGTGCCTTCTCCAATCTTAGAGCCGCTGTTTCCTCTCTTCCTTCCTTCCTAAGCTTCCGTCGTCGCCCGCCGTCGTTGCTTCACCATCCCCCTCCCTCAGTCCTCTAACTTTCGTAGCCGCCATGGCGCCCAAATCCGTCAAGGGCAAGGGGGTGGCCAAGGGCGCTGGGACTGTGGAGCCGCCGGAGAGTGTGCTATTGGGGGACTGGACGAAGTCCGCCTTCTTCCCCTCGACGGTTGATGTTCGTGAGCTCCGGGCCTCCTTCATGCCTCTATGGGGAGTGAAGACGGGGGAGAGAATTCGGGACATCCGGCGATGCGCGTCATTCCTGCCGCTTGCACCGATCCTGCCCCAAATCGGTATCCCTTTTTCGTCGATTATCTTTCTTGCGGGTTATGCCCCCCTTTTTCCGATTTCTTCTGCGACATTAAGCACACCTTCGGCTTTCGCCTCTTTGATTTTACTCCGAATGCGGTGGCGTGCATGGCTTTCTTTGCGCATCTTTGCGAAGGCTTTGTCGGGGTGCAGCCCAACACGGCACTCTTCCGCCATTATTTCTCCCCTCGGATCCAGCCGGGAGGTGCCATCTCTGGTTGCGTCACCTGGATCCCAAGATCCAAGGGGGCGTACCCGGACGGTGTCGTGAAGGAGAGGTGGGAGGAATGGCGTGGCCGGTGGTGCTGGATTGAAGATGAAGACCCGCCGGAATTCTGCAAGGTCCGCCGAGTGCCGCCAGTTCGCGGCAGCGATTGGGGTGATGTCGACGCCACCGACGGGAGGCTCACTGTCGCGACCACTAGGATTCTCCGGCTGACCCGAGCTGGACTCACCCTTGAGATGATCGGGGCGGACTTCATTCGCCGCTGGATCGCCCCGTTGCACAACAAGGGGAGGCCAGCCTGGCTCTTTACGAATCCGGCTGACATTATGCGACTCCGCCCTGGCCTCAACCATAATTTCATGGTGATGGCGCATGCCCACTTCTGCCAGTGGCTTTTTCAGCTTGGTGTGGGTCACGAAGGCGAGGTCGAACGGACCGGCAAGGCCGCGAGGGCTGCCGCAAAGGTTGGCAAGGCCCTCAAGGGGCCGTTTTTCAAGTTGCCAGCGGGGGTGGTCCCGTTGTGCAATAATTCACGTCGGTCCGAGATCATCGCTATGATGCCGGACTGTAATGCGCATGGCCCTGTCCCGAGCTGGAAGGAGCCGAAGGATGCGGATGTGCAGCAATTCTTTGACACCCTGATCGAGGTATGTGTCAACGATGACGCCGAGAGGTGGCTTGTCATGGACACTACCCAGGCAGAGCTGGACTACATCGGCACTAGGGCGAGGGAGGCCCAGCTTGCCATGGAGACCGGCAGTGCCGGGGGTGTGGAGGACAAGGCCGCAATGGCTGTGGAGGAAGAGGAGCTCACTCGGTGGGCGGCGGCCTCCGGGGAGGTTAGCAGCGCCGACACGGGAGCTCCGCTTGTCGAAGATGCGGCCAACGAGTCGTCGGGGGAGGAGGATGTGGCGGCGGGCTCGACGCCAGCTAGGGGAAGAGGGTGAGTCCTGCGGCGGTCTGGCTCCGGCGAGCCGGTCCGGCCCGGCAGGTCTACGCGGCCTCAATTGACCCTGGAGGGGTCCGGGCGTCACACGAGGGCCACGGCAGCGAAGAGGCTGACGAAGGCCGCTGAGAAAAAGAAGACAACGGTCCCTTCCTCATCTGGGCACGCACAAACCCCGCCTTCTTTGCCTCCTCTGGCAGATGTCAACTCGGATGTCGACGCGGAGGTCGCTTTTGATCTCGGGCCTCTCAGCCCGAAGAGGAAAAGGAAAGTGGTGGAAGAGGAGGAGATGGATGACGAGTAAGTACTCGGTTCCTTACTGCCATTTCCATTCCCCCAAATTAAGTCACCTCTCATGATCTGTTTTTTCTTTTGCAGGGATGCAGAGACGTTGGACCAGAGGGTGAAGAGGGCGAAGGCCTCGGCGAGCAGTCAGCCCCCGGCTGGGGCTTCAAAGACGCCACTGGTGGTGTTGAGCAGCCCGGACAGCAGCCCCCGGCATAGCCCCCAGCGTAAGCTTGTCACCCTCCTCTTATTCGACATGTGGTAGGCGTTCGATGCTATGGTGTTGACCTTGTCGGGTTTGCAGGAGGGGAGCGACAGCAGGAGGAGCCGCAGAGGGCCACCCCCAACACACCACCCCATCGACTACGCCGCCGCGAGGGGCGTCCCCGGCAAGGGCATCAAGCACGGAGCCCACACCCATGGAGGAAGAGGGGAACTTGGGCGCCAGTGACTCTGCCACAGCGCCAAATGCTGGCGGGGAGGGGACTTCTGCTTCACAGCCTGGCACTGGTGAGTCGCCTGTCCTCCATCTCTGTTTTTCCCTTATTCTTTTTCTTGGCTTCATTGCTCCCATTACTACCCAGGCCCTCCTTCAATAGATATGGAGGACGTGGATACTGTTGTTGGGAATATTGCTGAGGAGGCCGCGGCGGAGGCCGACAGGATTGCCACCGAGGAGGCCGCCAGAGATGCTGACGATGTCGCCGCCGATGAGGCCGCCAAGGATGCTGCCGAGGACACCGCTGCGGGGGCCGCCAAGGCGACCGGTGAGGCTTCTGCCGAGGGTGCCAGCGGTGGGCCTGCCGGGGAAGCCGGCAAGGCCACCGCCGAGGAAGAGGTGGTTGATGATCAGCCTCCCTCCTCCTCAACCTCGGGCCCCGGCAGAAATCTAAAGGTGGGCGACGATCTTTTCGTCCATTTTCCAGGGGCGGCAAGTTCCCGAGCGCCCGCCGAAGGGGAAGTCTTTGACGGCGAGGTGCTTGCTTCCACCGGGCTCGAGGTGGTCGATGAACCGGGCGTTGGCAGTGATGGTTCTCCAGAAGAGCAGCTTTTCCGTGCCATGGGGGCCAATTTCCGAAAGCTCCAAGTGCTCTACCGTGCTTGCCTGGACAAGGTCAAGTCCAGGATGGCAACGGTGGACAAGGCGGAGGTGGACTTCAAGGCGCACATTGCTGAGACGCGGACCTGGTTTCACCAGACTCGCGAGGAGCAGAGGGCCTTTCAGGGGGAATTGGCCAAGCGCGATGTAGAGCTCACCATGAAGATGGCTGACATCGAGAAGGCCCAGGAAAAGGCGGCGAACTTGGCTACCGCGGTCGAGGCCGCCCGGAACCAGCATCAAGCCGCATTCGATTCCCAGGAAGAGGACCTATCCGTGCATGAGGCGAAGCTTGCCGCAACGCTCCACAGCAAGGATGAGGAGCTCGAGGCCCTTGTCATGCGACGGACTCGCGAGCTGGAGCAGAGGCACAAAGAGGCACTCGATGCCGAAGCTCTGGCCCATGCCGGCAAGGTGAAGGAGTTGGAGGTAGAGCGGGACGAGCTGAAGGAGCAGGCCCTCAAGCTGTCCAACAAGAAGAGCACGCTCAACAGTGCCTTGGTAGAGGCGCAAGGAGCGGTCATCAGCAGGGCTGGGGAGCTCTCCGAAGCGCAAAACTCCATCAGAGATCTCAAGCTGAAGCTGGAGAATCTCAAGAAGATGTTGTCGGGGAGCAGAGCTCGGGAGGAGACCTTGACCAGGAGCCTGGAGGAGGAGAAGCAGCTGCGGGCGAATGAGGCCGCCTCCCACCAGGAATATGTGGCGGGCGAGAACAGACGGATCAGCCTGGAGGACGTCGCCGGCAGGGTCACCTCGTAGTTGGCCACCATGGGGATGCCAAACGTGAGGTATGCCCCTGAGCGCAGCGGGTCCGTCAACGCCAAGCTGACCTAGTTCTTCGAGGGCGTCCTTGGAGCCTTGGCTTATCTTCACTCCAATAGAGCGGCCACGTTGGCCGGGGAGGCCCGGCGACTTTGCCGGGGGGCCATGACCAAGGTCCTCACCAAGATGGCGTACTGGAATCCCGACCTGTACTTCAAAGCCACGATGGATAGCTTGCCGGATGGTACTGACCTCACGGTGCTCAAGGAGCGCATCAAGCCCATCATCAGCAGTATCGACGAAATCAAGAGGGTGGAAGGCTAGCGCCGGGATTAGGCATCCCGTTCTTCTTCGCCGCTGCAAGTTCCCGACCAAGACAAATTTTATCTTTAGTTAGAACCGCAGCAATGATGTGATGTAACATATCTTTTGCAGTACTCTTAATTTTCATGCACATTATTTCCCCGTTCAATTTCTCTTTGTATGCGCACCCTACGTCGATTGGGTAGGTTTGCCGGTGCGGAAGCCCCTAGCGGCGTTTTGGGGACGGATCCCCATGGGCCTGCCTGGTATGCAGTTCTGCCGGACGAGCCACCTTACCGTTCTGAACGCGGCCGCTCAAACTGTCGAGCTTGACTCGAGTCAGAATCGAGAGCGTTGTTGATCGCGGAAGGCTACTCTGCCATTCTCGACGCAGCCGCTTGAGCTGTTGAGCGGACTCGAAACAGGGCAAGGGCGTTCCCGATCGTGGGACAGCCCCCTGGCGTGCAGGTTTCTCATACAAAGGCGTGACATCTCCGGGGGGAATAATCTCATATAAGAAGGATAGAACAAATAAGGGTTCAGTGCAACTTAGCTTCTGTTTGCAGTCGCTCGAGTGCCGATCTTCTGGCCTCCTTTCTTCTCCAAGGGCCATGAAGACGAAAGAGTGCTGGGCTAAATCTAGAGCCAATTCTCACAACTGCGCCCCCTACCTGGCGCGCCAAAGATGTCGGTGGGAACGACACCTATGGGATCACAAGAATCCCTACTACGGTTAGCGGGGCGCGGGGTCGTGAGAAGAGCGGATCAAACAGATAGTACACAGTTTGTTTATCTAGGTTCGGGCCGCGAGGATGCATAAAACCCTACTCCTGCTTTGGTGGATGTATATTCCTGTTCTTGAGCTAGCTCTGGGGCATTAGGAGCTCCAAAAAGCCGAATCCTCCTCCTGGTCGCCTTGGGCCTCCTTTTATAGAAAAAGGGGTTGCCACAGTGGCACGCAGGAGGTGGAAAGGGTACAGTGATGCGAGGTTATCCCTCGCATTACATGACAAGGAGCATTTAATGCGTCTTGCTTAGGTGTCCTTGCTTTATCGGGGACGGGGGAGAAACCTGTCTCATCCGTCGCCTCTCCTTCTTGTGTCGTCACGCGCCCTGGCCAGCGATGCTTGTGATGCCATGTAGGTAGGCAGGCAGCTGAGGTGGCGCAGTGGTGGGTCTTCATGAAGATCTGCATGCCGCCACATAGGTGCCTGCCCAGCTGGTTGGGTCGGCAGCCGCATGCGTACGGTGGTGGAGGTTTAGTCGGCGTGGGCCTGATGGTGGCCCTACGGATGTCCTCGGCAAGGGCCTTGCCGGGGCCCCACCAAGGGTCTTGCCGAGGCGCCTGCTGTCATCCCCGGCAAGGCGCTTGCGGGGGGTCTCGTGGTCGTCCCTGGCTGGTATCTCGCCAAAGATCGTCGTCTTCTTAGTGCGTATCTGATCTTGAATGTCTTCACAAAGATCTGCATGCCACCACGGGGATGTCTCCCGAATCCTTGCCCCTTAGAGGCAGTGGACTCAAGGGTAATTTCCTCCGTAGGAGTGGGGCTAGTCACCGCGGGAAGGGTCTTGCCGGGGTTGCCAGAGCTGTCTCCCGGCAAGGATCATGCCGGGGGAGTCCGCTTCGTCCCTTTTGCTCTTCGTGGTCTTGGCCTTGGCGTCGTCCTAGTTCCCTTGAGCTTCGGTCTTTCCCTGGCTCACCTCCCTTGCCTTGCTTGGTGTGGTGGTGCCCGCGGCTCTGACTGCCCGTGCACAGTTATAGGGGTACAAAAAGTGCACCCCTCTTTTTGTACACTGACACCTTCGTACAACCTTGTAAGCGAAAAAGAAGTTGAAGTGTGCCTGTACAAAGAACTAGCGTAAGTTGAGTTACCTGCTTCTCGGAATATTAGTTAGCCACTTATTGCAAAATTGTTCAATTACGTTGCTTGGCTTAATTTAGTTTGCTACTGATTACATAATGGCACAGCATGTTAATCATATTGTAGACTGCGCCTATCTATGTGTTCGATACTTACTGTTAAGAATTACCTGTTTGCCTTAACTTAAATATCTACTTGTTTGTTTAACTGCTTTGCTGCTGCAACAACGGGTTACAATGATGTTAATAACTACTTTTCAGCATCCAATTGAAACTCTTTAATTCCTTGTTTGTTTAACTGGTTTGTTGTTATAATTCCCAGTTGAGATGTTTTGCTAACTTCAACTTTTCTAAATCCAAACGGAACATTAATGGCAAAACAGGTTAGCCCAAGATCAAAGAGCGAGGTCCTCATGGACTTTGCATCATCCACAGCAGTGGCACCGGCCCGATCGTGCATTATGAATTGCCAACTGTTGATGCTCTAGAGGCTAAACTAGTGGTAGAAAGAGATTCTGCTTCTGCACTTAGAGATGAAGTTGACATGCTGAGGAAGCAAACAGCACAATCACAAGCAGTACTCAAGACAACCATTAAATATTTGGTGGATTTCGAAACGAAGCAAGCTGAGACTGACCAGATTGTTAAGGTCCTGAAGGAAAAAAAGGAAATTAAATTCCTACTTGGTAAATCATAGGTGAAATATTCTTTCCATAGTTGAATAACCTTTGTGTTGTATGTTCATGTAATCAATCAAACCATTTGTTTTAGAGATCATGTAATAATTGGTTTTTTTGTTTTTTGGTTTGTAATTTTATTTGAGCACAAGTCTGTATTAATTGATAAGATTTAGAGACATTTCATTTGGATTGTTGTGCCAGACCTACAAATATGCCAATCAGGCTGAATGTGCATTCAGCAATAGTAGTAGTATAGATGGACCATAAGTGGCACACATCGGAAGGGCCAAGATGCTGGCTAAAAAAGGATGTTGTTGTAGCCAAAAAAAAGTACAGCGGCTTGGCTTATGTATGTTAGTTGATATTATTGATCCATATACTCTATAAGTGTTTATATGTCTGTTAGTTATGTACATTCTTGGTTGATTGACTCGGTATTTGAATCTTGATACATCGCTTGTGTACATATCTAAATGGGAGTACACATTATGATGCCTGTGACATTTGAGTTGGACATGAAGTGTTCCAAATATTCGAATTCACCTTAAACTGGATTCTAGTTTCTGAATTTGAGTATCAGCATTTGTAAACCATATTCATATATGATAGTGGAATACATCTTTGTCATCCTTTTGAAGATATATAAAAACACATAGAATGATTATAAAGATTCATATAGGAATACAAAATGGATTCGAATTTAGTTGCCAGGGTAAACGTGGATGCTTATTGTCCCAAAATTTAGCAGCAAAATGTCCACTCCCACGTCGGCTGCCCGAAGCCAAGTGTTTGGGAGATGGAAATTACTATCTACCCATTACACGGACAATCCATCGGCCCGATTTCCATTGCTCTAAATAGGGGTAGGTTAGTAACTTCAATTAGACGTGACATGACCGCCTCTGAGCCCATTCCGACACGGTGGGCGTCAAACATGGGCGGCAAAACTCATGTGATTCAAGCTCGTCCGAAAGACCTCTGTTTCTCCCTGCATTCCCCATTCATACATGGTGGGCGGCAAAACAAACTCGACTCGGCCGAAATCGATGTAGGCAAATATTTTCAATAGGGGCAGGTTTGTAACTTCACTCAGACGTGACACAACCGCCCTACCTGCCAGCCTCGTTCATACACCGTGGGCGCCAACCATGGGCGCTAACCACCCTCTCCTCGCCCAAAATCGCTCTGGGCAATTATTGGCGAGATGCGAGATTACCGTCCTATCCCCAACCGACAAGACATCCAAATTTTAAATGGGGGCTAAGTTCATAACTTTCCCATATTTCAGACAGGCCCATCCCAAAAACATGGTTCCCCGTACCTCTCCCTCCATTTTCCCATGCATACACCGTCCGCGCTAGAACACCCCATCCCCACACCAGTCTCCGTCCGCCACCCCATCCATTGCCGCTGTCCTCCACCACATCCATCGCCACCGTCCTCCACCATGCTGGAGCGCCTACCAAGACCGCGTCATCCACTGCTAGAGATGGACATTTCTCATCCACGGCGACGCACCAATAGCCTTGCATCGCGTCCTCTCGCTTCATCAGCGTCATCGTCCTCTTTGCCGGGGCCGCTCACACTACCTTCTCTTCCACTGCAATGGGACTTATCCCCCAATGCACCCGTCTACCGTCGCAGATCTGTTTCAACGCCACCGACAGCCATCGCACCCCCGATGCCTACACGGCGCCGCAAGAGAGGTGGTACTTCATATCTCCTCAACTTTTTGATCTCAACCAGAAAATAGATCTTAACTTGGTTACTCTACTTTCTTTTCAGCTCTTAGAATTTAGTTCTTAGTTCGAAGCAAACAACGGATGCTAAATATCATTTCTTTGGTTTGCAGCTTCAAATCTGCCATGGCACAGCCATAATACGGTTTAATTGATCATGCTTAGGGTTTAATTGATCATGTTGGTTCCGTGGTGGTTTCTTTAATATAAATCGGAGGGGAAACCCTCTTTTGCTAAAAATATATGCTTAGAGTTTCCCCCTTTTATGATCACTATACGATCAGAATATGTGCTTCGTGTCATAATAACACTGCTCCACCCATCAAGCTAAACAAGCTTAGTTGTTCAAATACGAATCTGATATTGTTAAAACAGAGTTGTTTAATTGGTCAGCTAAATGTTCCTAAATTAGTTTCGAAAATGCATGTTCGCCGCTCGGGTGTGTATCTTTACATGGTGCCCACGGTGGGCCGGCCCACCCTAGGATTTTGGGTCGTCCCAGGCCCCGATTCCCCTCTGTTCTGCTGCGCGCTTCCGATCTCTACTCGCCCCCAGCCGCCTGCCTCGCCGGCGACTTGCCGTCCCCGGACGGCATGACTCTAGGAGGAGACGCTGGACTAAAAGGGGGCCAGGAGCCACTCGCCCAACAGCGTCACCGCTGCCCGGGCACGCCGCCGTGCCTACCTTCCCAGTCCGTTCAGGGCTCAGGCATGCAGCACCCACCAAGCCAACCCGATTTATCCTGAGATACGTCCTCAACACTCAGCAGCCACTCCTCATCATCCATTTTCTAATTGATTCATTACTCATTAGGCAAGACTGTCATTAGGGTTTGTTGTGTGCTCAGTGCTACCTACACTTAATGGTTCAGATGTATTTCAGTAATCTTTAGTACCTCTAAAGTTCACAGGGTTTTCAAAATTCTGGCCCTCGAAACAGAAACTAGTCATTTTGGATTGTTGTTCGTAGTGACATTGACCCAGATTACTACTGCAAGCCAGGTTTGTTGACAATTTTACTTGTCTTTCTTACTCATTCGATATAATATCCAATTATTCACGTCGATTAGTTGAAACAATAAGTGCTAGACAAACTTCTTCATTCAGATTTTGGACGGTCTCTTACTGCAGTTACAATTCTACATACTTGTCCTAGTAAGCTCACAAGTAAATGATTGATTCACTACATCTATGCTTGCCTTGTCATATTTGTTGTCAATATTCTTTTAGGGTGGACCACCCTGTTTCTAAATACTGGAACCGTAGACATGAGTGAATAGTATTTCTCTATGTGATCTCTTCCATCATGTGTGGGTAACGAACACTGCATTGTATAGAAAGATAGTGTCATCTCCAGCGTTTACATAGGTTTTGATCTTTTACATGGAATACAATCTTCCTACTTGCTTTGTATCACACTACCAACACTCCACCCTTGAAGCTAAACATTACGCCACTCATAATTGCTTAGTTTATTTGTTCAAATACGAATTTCATATGATTCTAATGTTTCTACTTCAGTTTTGAAATGGGTGCCTGCCTGTTATAGAGACATAAGGGGTTTGTATTTCTGTGTGTGGTCTGGTCACCACGGTTGGGGAGGTGAACTTTGCATATGCAGGGGTTTATAGGGAGACACTCTGCAAGTTGAATCCGCAATGCATTCCATAGATAATCTGACTACTTTTTATGTTTTCATGAATCTCAGATTCTGAACAGCATCATAATGATTATGAGCTTGCACGCATGAAAAGAATAAAGCAGAACAATGCCATGGCTGTCAAACTTGGCATTAAGGGACTAAAATCAAGTCTGGATGCAATGCAATGCAAACGCTCTCCACCTACAGATTCATGCTCAGAATATGATCCTAATAGTGATTCTGAGCTAGAGGGAGACCTAAGTCAATGTAGCTCCCTAGTGGAGGAGTCAGAGGAAGATGCCCTATCTTATTCACCCATCAAGGTACTTGCTCTAACTTTCCAAGGTTACATTGGTCGCACATATCTTGCAACTGATGCTTTGCATTGCTTCTACTTTGTTGAACTGCCATTAGCTTAGTTTACACATCGTGTATGTGAATACGCCCTGCCTATCCATTTTCAGTACATATTCCATCTGTCATCATACCATATTTATCCATTCAAATGTTGTTCTTGTGTATCAGACGTTCAAAATGAAGAGGGCGATTGCTAATCGTGGAGGAGCACAAGCAAAGTATTTGGAAAAGGTAGTGGCACCTGATAAATCAAATAGCCCATTAGGTGTAGTTGTAATATCACCTGACCCACAAAATACCCCAACTCTAGCAGACTCTAGCCCTACTACACTGGTCATTTCTGATGCCCCAACTCAGCAGACCCCAACTGCAGCAAACTGTATGATTATGCCAGTTGACATAGCACCAGCTGTACGACACAAAACCCCCATTCCAGCAAAGAGTACACCAAATCCAGTTGCCAAATCCCTTTTCGAACCAGAGAGATTCCCAATTGCAGCAAATAGGACCCCTGTTCCATTTCTTCCCAGTTTAGAAGACGAAGCTTATGTTGTTGTCAGGAACTTTGTGCGCATCTTTCCTTCATGTAAAGATTATACCGCAGACACAGAACAATTTCCAGTCTTCATCCGCAACTTACGCGTAAGTAATGTACTAATGTTATTCACGGTCATTACTGCATATGTTTCTGCTAACAGAAGACACAAGATTTCATTCTTTTAAATAGGTGAGGAGCAAACTGGATTGTGATGATGAGCAAGGGTTGGTTGCGTTTTTCAAGAACTCGTTGATGAAGTGTCGTTCCTGCCTAAGGCAAGCGCACTTCGATGGCAAGGCTCTGAACGAAATTTCTGTAAAGTCTCCGGTGCTACATTTATCCGACGGTGACTGGAATAATCTTGTTACACATTGGTCTCGGCTGCAGCGTAAGGTACTGTCTATGATATCACATCACAATTTGAACTACATTTCTGCATTTGCCTTAATTAATGTCTCACTTGTACAAAAACTGTTAGCAGAAGAACATTCGTTCTCAAGGGACCACAGAATCTCGCAACTATACTGCACACTGCATTGCTCTTGTGAGTACCTCTTGCCCTGTATGACCATACTTACTTTCATAGTTGTTTGATTATGTAGCATCACTGCACATGTTAGCCTCGTAATCATCCATTTGGTGGACATTATAAGATTTGTATGGACTCTTACATAAATTTAGAATCAACTCAATGCTTTTGAAGAGGTTTAGCTCTGCAGTCCTCTTGTAAGGACTGAACATGGTCTATCACTGTACTTACATTAACAACTACTCCCTCTGTCCCATAATATAAGAACGTTTTGTACAGTACACCAGTGTTCAAAACACTCTTGTATTATGGGAAGAGGGATTGGTTCATTTTGTAGCATTCTGCATCTTATCTCCCTCGCCCACCATTTACTAAAAAAGATCATATCTATATTTAATCTTACCAACAAGTAGAATACACAGACAATGCCAGTGCAGAAGTGTAGCCCATTGCTCTTGTCAGTACATTTTGTCCTGTAACGCTTGTACTTCCAGGGATTGGTAGTTGATTATGTAGCATCAATCTGCATCTTATCTCCATTATCCTCTATCCATTCGAGTATTATCATATCTATAGTTACTCTCTACAAAATGTAAAGTACAGGAAATGCTTATGAAGAAGATTCTGTGTTGAAATTCTTGAGTTATCCTTCCCTTGACATGGAGAAGGGCATTATAAAGCCGGTGTTAACTGTTAATGTAAGTCAGTCCTTCTAATGCCTTTATCCTCAACTGTTGTTTAATTTGCTCATACTCCCTATCGTTTATTGCTGTTTAGTTTGCTGTTTCTACGAAAATGCATGTTCGTAAGAACCGTAAGTTCTAAGTTTTACTTGTAAAACCAAATTCCTTATTCATACCATGCAGATTACTTAATACTCCCTATATGTATGCTTGTTTTTGTGGATCTATAATCCAGTGTGTGGTGAAGCAGCCCATGTTTCCACCTTGTCATCTCCTGTTTTATCTTACTGATGTGGCTGATGATATGAACAACATGCCATGCACATTATCCAAAATAGATACAATGATTTTATTTGCCCTTCATCTATGCTTGTTATGTTGATATGGTAATCCAGTAGTGTGGTGAAGCTCCCCGCATTATGAACAATGCCAAATTCTGCTATTGATATTTTGAACTTACTCTTCATTTTCTAATTTGAAATTGGATAGAATTGACAGAACAGTTATCATCTTTGTTTATACACGTGCAAACCTGTCATCTCTCTGCTTTGTTTCAGGGTGATATGCCTGATGGCATGCACAAGTCTGCTGAAGGCTGTAAGACAAACCCAACATATATTGCACCAAAGAAGGCAAAACATCTTGAAGATAGTGAGACAACCCCAAAGTCTTGTCTTGATGTAGTGTTCAAGTTACTTGAGACTAACAGTCAGACAAGCTCACAGAATTCGTTGTCTGAATCAGTTCGACTTCTTCAAACCCAAGTTCTAGCAGAAAGGCATTCTGCAACTCAACTTTGACTTGAAGTCCTATCTCTAAGCAAGATTGCGGAGAACACCAATGAGAACCTCATAGCTAAACAGCTACACCTGGAAGCTATGACCGACATGCTAGGCCGGTCTCACAGCCTTGCTCAGCAGCTTGCGCAGCAGTTCCCCCGCAAGGCTAACCTTTCTTGAACTGTCTTAGAAGTGGTCTCGGTTCAGTATTATTTTGTTACACTGCAATGGTGCCCAGTTTTTGTAATCTACTTCTTCGTTGCACTTTATGATCACTGGTGGTGAACTTCGATGCCCAGTGGATGTAATATACCGTAAATCCTTTATTGTATAGTGTAGGTTTATTCTTAGTTACTATGTCGTAATTTCTTTATTGTATAGAGTAGGTTTGTTCTTAATTCCTGCTAGTTACTACCATCATTCGCTATGTAAAAAAATTAGATGTAGTCGACCAGACCGAAACATTCGACTCTAACGGGCCAGGTTTTTAGCGGGCCACAATTGGGTCGGCCTGCATCTTTCTTGAGACCGAATGATTGGGGCCTTCACACATTGCGTCAGGCCCAAACTTACACTGGCCTATATTTTAGTTGGGCCTCTTGTCGACCCAGCGCTTAGTTTGGCCTAGGTAGCGTTGGGCCATTAATAGGCTGAATATTGTACTGGCCTGTTACGGCCGAGATGAAACCACGGGCCTTTAGCAGGCCAAAATGCATGTTGGGCCTCAATTTTCACTAGTTGTCGATGGGCCTTCAGCAGGCCGAAATGTAGACCGGGCCGTTTTGGGCCCAGTTAACTCACGGGCCGTTACCAGGCCGAAACATATCTCGGGCCTTAGTTGGCCCAGTGATATCATGGGCCTTTAAGAGGCCGAAAGCTTAGCACAGGCATCAACGGGCCGAATTACGCGATAGGCCTTTAACGGGCCCAAAGTCACGTTGGGCTTAACTATTGCCATCTTTAGCAAGGGCCGTTAGTGGGCCCGATGTCCCGTCGGACCATATATGGCCCATGGGCAGCACGGGCCATTCCCAGGCCAAAAGTCACACCGGGCTGAAATGGGCCCATGTCTACATGAGGCCTCTAATAGGCAGAAAGTCACTGGGCTGTAGTTGGGCCCAAATATTCGGCGAATAATTAACGGGCCAGATCTGGCTTCGGGCCACAAATGGGCCCAAATATTGGGCGGACAATTAACGGGCCAGATCTGGCTTCGGGCCGTAAATGGGCCCAAATATTGGGCGAACAATTAATGGGCCAGATCTGGCTTCGGGCCATAAATGGGCCTTTATTAAGAAAGCCGTTATTGGGCTGGCCCACTAGTACCTGATTAAGTTCTATGGGCCTTTGACTGGGCCAGCTTTTTTAACCTATATGGGCCTCTGTTGGGCCCGGCCACATGTCGACGTATCATAGGCATGTCTCCTCCAATGGACGGGCAACATCTGGCCCACTGACGAGCTGACAGGTGTTCCCTTCAGCCAATCAGAATTTTACACGTGGAAATTTCCCGTTGGTCCGGGCTGTTAACGGGTTATCGGATCCAAAATCCGACCCGATAGCTTAAGGGTGTTCCGTTATGGTGGATGCCACGTGTCGGTCACCCTTGACGAAAGCACTTCTATGACGCGCGATTTATCGTCATGGAAGTGGACACTTCCGTGATGATAATTTTGGTAATGTCATGGAACACTTCTACGACAGCACAGGTACGACTATCTTGATTCGGTCATAAAATCGTCATGGATGTACATGCATGACAAAAAACGCGACCTACTGTGACAAACACGTATCATCACGGAAGTGTATTTTTTTGTAGTGCCCCCTCTCAGCTTGTCCATTGCTCCGGGGGTGTGCCACAGAGGCAAATGGGATCTTGCATCCGAGGGTTTGAACATGTTGCATGAAGGCGTGGCTCATGAATTGGGTGTCGTTGTCAGTGATGATCCTTCCCGGAACTCCGAAACGACACACCAATTCTTTCAAGAACTTGATAGCTGACTGAGCAGTCACCTTCCTCACGGCAGTCACTTCCGGCCACTTTCTAAACTTGTCGATGGAGAAGAACAAGAATTCAAAGCCCCCGATTGCTCGGGGGAAGGGGTCGAGGATATCGAGCCCCCAAACCGAAAATGGCCATGACAGAGGGATTGTCTGAAGAGCTTGGGCAGGCATGTGTGTTTTCTTGGAATGGAACTGACAGGCTTCACATGTCGTGACGAGCTCAACTGCGTCTTGAAGGGTTGTGCGCCAATAGAATCCTTGCCGGAATGCTTTCCCAACTAATGCCCTTGATCCAATGTGTGAGCCGCACATTCCTCTGTGAATCTCAGCCGGCAGTTCCTTTCCATCCTCCCAACAGACACACTTCAATTTCACAGTGTTGGGCCTCCTTCTGTACAGAGTGTCATTGACAAACTGATACATACTGGCCCTCTGGGCTACTTTTTCAGCTTCATCTGGGTCGCTGGGGAGTTCTCCGGTTTGGAGGAAGTGGGCGAAGTGCCTTGCCCAAGTTGGAGCCTGAGGCTCGGCAATGAGGACTAGCGGCACCTCCTCGGCTGCGGGAGCACCAGCCTCGTTCGCGGGGTTCATAGGCCCGGCTGGAGGGGGTGGTCTCGCAGGCTGTGAGGAGTTGTTTTTGGCAGGGTCTCTGCCAGGAGCGGATGGCTCGATCTGGAGAGGCTTACCGTAGTCCAACTTTCTCCTTTTCCGGGCCATTGTGGTTGGTGACATGGAGGGTTGAGAGAAGTGGAGAACAAAAGTTCCTAGTTCCATAGGAAGCTTCTGCGCAGCACACTTTGACAGGTGATCAGCTATGTTGTTTTCCGCACGGGGTATGTGCTCTGTTTGCAACCCGTCAAAGCGCTCCACTAACCTCCTCACTTCCTCAATGTATGCTTCCATCAATGGGCTTTGGTAATCCTTGTTTACTTTTCTCATCACTAACTGTGAATCTCCTCGAATGATCAGCTTCTTGATTCCCAATTCTGCTGCAATCCTAAGCTCGGCAAGGAGCCCTTCATGCTCAACTGTATTGTTGGTGGCTTCTTCCCGGGAAAAGTGCATTTGGATGACGTACTTCAGGTGCTCCCGGAGGGGGCAACAAGAAGCACGCCAGCTCCTCCACCTTGTAGGGAAAAAGCACCATCAAAATATATAATCCATTCTTAGGGTGATTCCTTGCCGAGGAGAGCTGTTTCCATTGCTTCCTCATCAGGCGTTGGCACCCATTCTGCAATAAACTCTGCAAGCGCCCTGCTTTGAATGGTTGAAGTGCTCTCAAACTTCAAACCAAAGCTGGATAACTCCAAAGCCCACTCCACTATTCTACCAGTAGCCTCAGGGTTTTGGAGTATCCTTTGCAACGGAAAAAGAGTAACAACAGTGATCTCATGGGCTTGGACGTAGTGGCATAGTTTCCTTGAGGCCATGACGAGGCTAAAGATCAACTTTTGCACACCATAGTACCTCGATCTAGCCCCTTGCAACAAGGTGCTGACAAAGTACACTGGGCGCTGCACCACTTTCTTCCTTGTTGCGTCCTTGGGGTTGCACTCGCTGTCGTGCTTACTGCTATTCTGATCCTCTTCTGACTCTGTCGCGGTCTGACCGATCTCTACTTTATCCACTTCCCGCTGTGCTAGCAAGGCTGCACTGACCACTTGGTTGGTTGCTGCCAAGTAAAGCAGTAATGGCTCTTGAGTTTTGGGCGCAACCAACATGGGCACAGATGACAAGTAAGCCTTCAACTCTTGCAAGGCTGTATCTGCTTCCGGGGTCCACTTCATAGGCCCTACCTTCTTCAAAATTCTGAAGAACGGCAGGGAATGCTCGGCAGACTTGGAAATGAATCTGCTTAGCGCGGCAATGCATCCCGTCAAGCACCTCACATCCTTAACTATCCTTGGCGCTTGGATCTGCTCAATGGCGTTGATCTTGTCGGGGTTGGCTTCAATCCCCCGATGGGACATGAAGAATCCAAGTAGCTTGCCAGAGGGAAGACCAAACACACACGTCTCCGGGTTAAGCTTCAAGTTGATCTTGCGCAAATTAGCAAATGTCTCCTCCAAATCCTGGATAAGGGTGGCCCAATCCTTGGTCTTGACCACAATGTCATCCATATAGGCTTCTATGTTTCTGTGTAGTTGTGGCTCAAAACCAATCTGGACTGCTCTTGCAAAACTAGACCCGGCACTCTTCAATCCGAAAGGCATGCGGAAAAAACAGTATGTACCACATGGAGTGATGAATGATGTTTTCTCCTCATCTTCTTTGGACATGAAGATCTGGTGATATCCGGAGTAAGCATCCAAAAAGGAGAGCAGATCGCATCCTGAAGTGGAATCCACAATCTGATCGATGCGCGGCAAGGGGAATGGGTCCCTCGGGCAAGCCTTATTGAGATATGTGAAATCAATGAAAAGCCTCCATTTCCCATTCGCCTTCCGAACTACCACCGGGTTGGCCAATCATGTAGGGTGCAGTACTCCTCTGACCAATCCAGATGCTTCTAACTTCTTAATTTCCTTGGCAATGAACTGCTGCCGCTCCAAGGCTTGCTTCCTAACTTTCTGCTTGATGGGTCGGGCATGTAGGCAGACAGCAAGGTGGTGCTCGATTACCTCCCTGGGAACACCGGGGATATCAGATAGTTGCCAGGAAAACACATCGATATTCGCCCGCGGGAAGGCAACGAGCGCACTTTCCTATTTGTCGTCAAGGGTGGCACTCATGGTGAAAGTACCATCAACACCAGCCAGCCCTGCCGGGACCTTCTTCACTTGGGGTGCTGCAACCTTGCATCTCTTTCTGTTGGAACACTCCGGCACGTCGTCAACAGGTGTCGTGCACTCGGAGGGGGCACGCTTCCCGGACTCCTTGCCAGAGGTCCTACAATCCCGCTTCTTTCCTTTGCTTTCCTTGGCGAGGAACATTGTTGTCGCAGCCTCTGCTGCAACGGCATCCCAATACATCCTATCCACACAGATAATCGCATCCTTCTCATTTGATGGGATGGTAATAACCCCCAACGGCCCAGGCATCTTCAAGGTGTTGTAAGCATAATGGGATGCTGCCATGAACTTGGCCAAGGCCGGTCGTCCCAGAATGCAATTATACAGCAGGGGGAGCTCAACCACATCAAACACAATCTTCTCAGTCCTATAGTTCAGTTGTCCCCCAAACGTCACCGGCAACGTAATCTTTCCCTTGGGGTGGCTCCTACTGGGATTGACTCCTTGAAACATGCCAGTAAGCTCCAACTCTTCCTCACCTATCTGAAGCTTGTTAATAACTGCTGGGGAAATCAGATTTAACCTGGCCCCGCCATCCACTAACATCTTTGTGACCTTGAGGTTGCGAATTGTTGGGGAGACTAACAAGGGCAAACACCCTACCGCGATGGTGCGGCAAGGGTGGTCCTCCTCATCAAAGATGATGGGCATGCGGGACCATTTGAGCGGCTTCCGGACCTCTGGCGCTGGCTCCACGGCATTGACCTCTCGTGCCCATCGCTTGAGCTAGCGATGGGAGGAGTGCAAAGACGTACCCCCATCAATGCATAGGGCGTTAGTGGCCCGCTGAAATTCCTGCTCACTGGTTTCCTCTTCATTCCCTCCATCACTCAAATCATCACAGGTTTCCTTCTCTTGGCCCCTGGCAGGTTTTCCTTGGTTCTGAAAAGGTTTGCCGGGACGGTTTGCTTCACCGCCTCGGTCCTTTCCGCCAGCAGCATTCTGACCTTTCTCCTTATCACGCTTATCATACTCTGCTCTCTATCTCTTAACAAGCTTCTCAACTTGATAACATTCATGGAGGTCGTGGCCCTTGGTCTGATGGATCTTGCAGTACGACCCATCACCTTTCCCGGCATTCTCAGCGGCAGCGGCTTCCCGGCAGGCAGTGCACGCGGCAACTTCCTTGCTGGGGGCCTGTCAGAACCCCGATTCCAAGTCACATCGATCTAGCCGGTAACACCTCATATCACATTGCGGCCTCACGCACGGTATTCCCACGGGTGTCGCCTTACCATGGCCCGGGACCGTTTGTGCCTTTTGGATCACGTATATGATAGTGTCGCTAGCATCCATATGACAAAGAACCTGGGCCGACATGGCTAGTCGTGAACCCAAAGCGGCACAGACCTATGGGGACAGGCATACATGAATCACATCGAGCATGTCGGTCATCAGCGAGTGAATCCGGGCTGTAGCACTGGGCTAACAGGACTCCGGGGAACCCGGGCTGTAGCAGGCTAGGCAGGACTCTGGAAGTCACCGCGTGACATTTCCCCGAAGGGACAGACATAGGAACGAAGTGAAACACATGCCGGCCAGTCAAGTGTCCTGAGCAGTAGTGCTGGGCTAGCAGGACTCCGGTGTACCAGGCTGTAGTGGACTACTATGGCTCAAGGAGCACTAGACTACATTTCCCCATAAGAGAGGCTGCCAAGGATAAACAACTAGATTGTCGGATCCCACACATACCAAGCATTTCAATCATGCACACAATATGCTTGATATGTGCAAATACAACATGGCATCACAACAAAACTCTACAACTCAAGTACTTTATTTAAAGGCTCCAAAGAGCCATACATAACATGTTCATACAGGTAGGGGTCACATCACCCGGCACTCAAGTCATACAAGCATACAAGCACATGCGGAAGCAAATAGTCTGAGTACAGACACTAGAAAGAAAGAAGGCTTCTCGAAGCCTGTCTATCTACATAAGGCCCTCCATGGCCAGGATCACCACCTGGGTGGCAAGTTACTCATCGACGTCGAGATCTACATAAAACCCATCGGAGGGGGCGGTGTTGTCGTCTGAAAACAGTAATTAAAGCAAACATGAGTACAAAGGTACTCAGCAAGTCTTACATTAGAACCTACTATACATGCTCATTCTCAAGAAGGTGGTGGAGTTATTGCAGCAAGCCAGCTTTGACTCTTGGCTAAGCTATCCTACGAGACACCACTAGTAAAATAGTTTTCGCACACGAGTCCACTAATCACCAACGCAATACTCCACTAGGGATCCTCCCTCGTCATCCTACGAGAGGGCCATCCTCGATACTCACACTTATCTTGAGTCTTTTAGTAGTAACCATTAACTTGTCTATGAACTGTATAGGCAACCAAGCAGTCCTTTACCGCGGACGCGGCTATTTGAATAGATGATGTTAACCCTTCAGGGGTGTACTTCTTCATACACGCTCTCGCCACTTACCGTCGTTTACACGACATGTACTCGGCAACCTTCAAGTGGAAGCCCAACGAGGGTGTCGGCCACGGCCTACCTAAACACTCAAGTCTCTAGTCTAGGTTTATCACCTATCCAGGTTCCATCCGCAGGGAGTCCGGCCGAGGTTTCCACATACGGCCCCGAACGATGTGAACAGGGTTCCCGAGACACCAAGCGGGTGACTCGATACACCGTGCCATGGTGTATCTACCGCATCATAGCCCACCCCTAGGGTCAGCGCTACGCACGGCCGCCAACACATAACCTACAAACACCAGAAACTAATTGCAACTCCTGGACAGAGTACTAGGGTGATTAAGAAGCCGAGAGGGTCCATTGGTTTCGGGCCCAATGTATGGTAGTAGCTGATTCTTAAATCACACATACAGATCTCAGTTCTTAGGGACGGCCTCAATGAAACAACCCACCATGTACTCCTACATGGCCTCTCATCGATACCTTTACCAAATCATGTTCAACACATCCCTCACATTACCGACATAATCATTTCACTCTAGCCCATCACCTAGATGAACCAGACCTGACACAACTCTAAGCATAGCAGGCATAGCAAGGTAGGAAACACAAACATCGCTCAATCAACTCCTACACATGCTAGTGGGTTTCATCTAGTTATTGTGGCAATGACAGGTCATGCAGAGGATAAGGGTTCAACTACCGTAGCACACAGCAGTTTGAAACGTTGTTGTCTTAATGCAGTAAGTGAGAGCAGAAGCGAGAACATGGGATTGTATCGATATGATCAATGGGGCTGCTTGCCTGATGGAGTGGTAGTAGGGTACTGCCCTTCAGTTGGATACTCGGAGATATCCTCGGAGGCAGAACCTACCACGAAAGACACACAGAATATAATCAACACATGGCAATATGCAACAATATGATGCATGCTATGACATGGAAAAATTATGTGTCCTGCCTAATGCAATGTGAAACAAGTTGAAATGGGTCCATTTGAATCAAAGATTCAAATGAAAGCTTAAGTTCTTATGCATAATAAGTGTATTAGCTTGTTTCACCTAAACAGCAAGGTTAAAGTGTTTTTTCATGCATGAAACCATTACAGATGGAAAGATTGAATTTTTCTGATCATTTTTCATATATAATTTGTTTGATTTGGAGCTATGGTTGATTTTCTATGATTTTTAGCAGTTTTGGCTATTTTCTGGACTTTCCTATATAAAAATAAATCCAGAAATTAAATAACTGTGTCAGCACTGCGTCACTATGACGTCAGAGAGTCAAAGGCGCCAGCCCAGGTCAAACCTGACTGGTGGGCCCCATATGTCAGTGTCTCAGCTAACTAACAAAATTAAGTTAATACTAACTAACTGTCAGTGGGGCCTGGGCCCGCATGTCAGTGACCTAAACTAACTAAAATTAGTTAGCAGTAATCCTAACCTAATTAACAGGACGGCCCCACCTGTCATAGGCTCAGGGCGGGAGTCAACCTGGGCCCACACGGGTCAAACGTGGTCAACTCGCTGGCGGCTTGACGCCAGCGACGACAGACGCGGCGGAGGGGCTCGGGTTTGCGTCTCCGGCGACCAAACGGGTGGCCGAGACATTCTACGGGGAGCTGGAAGCGAGCCGCTTCGTTTGGTGGTGGAAGTGGAGCTTAGGGAGGCTGGGAACGACGCTGACGACGACCTTGGCGGTCGCCAGAGCTCGGGTGAAGATGAACCCGAGGCTATGGGGCACGGCGAGGCATGTGGGGTGGTGCGTTGGGTTCCTGGGGACGTGGTGAGTGCGGTGACGCGCTCGAATTCGAGCTTACGCCTCTATGGCTACGGCGGCGACATGGCCGGTGGAGCCGAGCTCTCGGCCGTGATAGCCAACGGGGTTAGGGGCAGCTTGAGCGACGTGGCTAGGGGGAGAAGAAAGAGGAGCTCACGGCGAGTGCAGCGGTCGTCGAAGCGGGCTCGGGGAAGCTCGGGAGGCGGCGAATCGTCGGCGACGATCTCCGATGGCCGACGAGGGGAACGGCAGCGGTGGCGGCGTTGCAGCGCGTCCGAGGCCTCGTGGCTCATCGAGGAGGTCGAGGGAGATGCAGTGGAGCTCGTGGACACGGTGGGGTGGCACGGGGACAACGATGGCTATGGCTATGGCGGCAAGACGGCAGCGGCTGCGTCGGTCATGGCTTCGGGGGAGCGAGGGAGAGAGCAGGGGGAGGAGTGAGGTGTCCAGGGGGTCAGGGCGGCGCCGCGGAGGCATTTCGAGGCGTTGCAGTGGTGTGGGCGACGGCAGGCAGGGAGGTGGCGTGGCGAGCTCGGCAGCGTCGCGGTGTCCCTCCTCTACCTACTGGCAGAGGTAGGTGATGACTGGCACAGGCCAGATGGGCCGGGCCAGCCAGGTAAGTGGCCTCTGGCCTTTCTCTCTCTCTTTTTCTGTTTTGTTTTCTTTTTCTATTTTTCTGTAACTTTAGGGCTTTATTAAAAGTAGTTAGGCACTTACAAAAATCCTGAAAATAATCATAGGTTCTGTTTAGATTATTTCCAACAGCCCACACTTATTTCCAGAATTATTTGAGCATTTAAAATATTTTATAGTATTTAAATGCCAAAATTCAAATACTTATGATTTAATTCAAAAAACCGAGAATGTCCTAGAAAAGATTGCACCATTTTTGCCAGGGGTTTTAGCCCAATCCAGAAATGATGAACATTTTGTGAAGGGCATTTTGGCTTCACTGAAACCAATTTTAGTAAACCCTAGTTGGTTTAAGGGGGTGTTGGGGGTTCTGTTATCCCCATTTCATCTTTCTGGGAGAATTTAGACATGATGCTATCACTCTAATGCATGAACTAGCTAGGGTGTGACAGAGCCTCAGCCTTGGCCTTCTTGTCGGTACTAGGCGTGCCAGAACCTTCCACAGTCATCACTGTCTTATCTCTTGGCTTCTTGTTGCCCTTTCTTTGACTGGTTGATTCATCTCCTTCCTATGAATCAACATTGATGCAATCCTCCTCCCTGGGCAACTTCCTTCCTCCATCCTAGCACACTTATCCACTAGTGTGTAGAGCTCCTTCACAGTCTTGGGCAACCGCACATTCATCTTAGAATGAATGTGACGGTTGCGCACATTGGACTGGAAGGCTGCTATAACAGCTGTGGGATGGATATACAGAATATTCCTATGGACTTTACTGAATCTTTGTAAATACTTATGGAGAGTTTCTCCTTCCTTCTGCTGGAGAAGTTGTAGGTCGCTAGGCCTGCCGGGCTCCTAGTGGGCACTGGTGAAGGCACCGATGAACTTGTGGAACAGGTCTACCCATGATGAAATGGAGTTCTCCGGCAGGTGCATGAGCCAAGATCTCACGTTGGACTTGAGAGCCAATAGGAAGTAGTTGGCGAACACCTTCTCGTATCTTCCCCGGGGCAGCCTGAACAACAATGGTGTAGATGCTCGGGAACTCTGCCGGGTTCATTCTCCCTTCGTACTTCTCGGGTATCTCCGGCTTGAACGTGCGGACGGACGGCCAACGGACTTGCTGCAGCTCGTGTGTAAAGGCAGGGCAGCCGACTTTGAAAGGTAGGCACCCGTCAACACTAAACGCAGGCTCATCGACATTGAGGCCGCCGCACCAGTCGGTCTGGTGGGGGTCGTCGAGAGGCCGTCCCACGACGACGCGCGCATCTCCCCGCCACCTATCCTCCGGGGTTTGCCATTGGCCCGGACATGCTCGAGGGTCGGAAGAGGCCATTGAGACATCATCGGGATCTTGATCTTGCTGCGCCCACGCCTACTGCCGTGGTGGGGACTGTACGGTAGGGACAGCCTCCTCCGTTCGGCCAGTAGTACGAGCAGTCATCGTCACTTGGGGAGGTCGTGGCGGGCCGGTGCACCGCGAGCCCCCAGCCCGAAACCGAGCAGACTCTGGATGGTGGCACACCATTCATCCATTTGCTCGGCTGCTGGCGAGAACCTTAGTAGCAGCTGGGCACACGCCATCGCCTCCGTGGCTGTGCCTGGCATGGAAGTTGATGACCTCGACCGCACCGTCGCATGGCTCCTGATGGTGCCCGCGGCAGTGGCGTCGGTGGCGTGCCCGTGCTGCGGTGGGGCGGACACCTGGGGAGTGGGGTCATGCGGTGATGACGCTCGAGGGTCCGCGGCTCCGTCGAGTGCAGTGGTTGGGTCGGCTCACCCGGGAGGAGACACACGTGTCGTGACCGCCCCCGTGGCAGGGACGGCCGGAGGGCGGTGGCTCATCCCGGACCGAGCGCCGTTGCTGTGGTCGCGCCCGTCGGTGGGAGGAGGGAATGTAAGCGGAGTCACCCTCCCGTCCATACCTTCCGGAGCTTGACCGTCGACATGTTGCTGAAGTTGTTCTCCTCCGATGCCTTCAGCCCCTGTGTCGGCCGCAGGGGAAGTGGTGATGGAACCACCTGCTCCTGCCATGCCCCCAGCAGCCCTCACGTCCTCACTTGTCCCCACATACCCCGCGGCATCTGAGGCCGCGGGCGGCGGAGCCTTCGAGGTAGATGGCTGGGACGAAAGGCCAAACTTCTTCTTCTTGGGCGCCATGGTCGATGGCGTCATCGAAGATGAAGATGGTGATGAAGGTGACGCACTGCGCATGCTTTCAGGTTCGCACAAGCGAGCCCCCTACCTGGCGCACCAAAGATGTCGCGGGATATCCGCAGCCACCTATGGGACCAGGCGGCCCCTTGGTGGTTCGGCGGGGGACGCCGCGTTTTACAAAGAGCAGACCAGGGCACGGCAGCATGGTAGAGAGCACACAAGCAATTTACCTAGGTTCGGGCCACCGTGAGGCGTAAGACCCTACTCCTGCTTTGGTCGATTGATGGTGGAAATGAACGTGGTGGTGCGTGGTACACTTGCCCGGCAAGGTATGCCTCAGGGCTATGGTGACCACAAGCGTATGGTGGCTTGGGTTTGTCAAGTTTTCAACCCTGCAACCCCCTCATACGAATGCCATGGGCCTCCTTTTATAGATTAAGGGGTCACCACAGTGGAAAAATAGTCATTACCCACTGATATGATAGTAAACAGTGCTATCATACCTAACTCTGCGGGCTGGCAGGTGCACCGCTCAGTGTCACATCACTAGCTGCCTGGCAAGGCCTGCCGGGCTTATCTCGCCAGCTCCACACCTGTTCTCTTGACACGCCGCTGGATGCGTGTCACCTGTGGGTTTCTTCCGTAGGAGATGGCTGTCATGTGGCAAATGCTACCACTTAATCACCTTGCGGCTTGACACCGCATTGATTGACGACATGGGTCGCACTTGCGCGGTTGGCGGGGTGGTTCAGGCCCCGCAAGCCCCGGCAAGCGCTGCCGGGGAGCCTTGGTTGCTTGCTTCTGGTGGTGGCCTCGCCCCTTGCTGGGCTTGCCTGCCCGGCGAGGGAGGCCCTTCTCTTGCCGATATTCTGTTCCTTTGGATCGATCTCGATCTCTCTGAGCTGCATGTTGATTCTTCAAGTCTCTTGGTTCTTCAACCTCTGACTTAAGCTGGTGCTCCAATCTTGATCTTGTGCCTGTGCACAATTGGGCAACATAACCGGGGTTTGTTGCACCGACACTTTGTTGCACGTTGAGGGATTGTTATATGATCTAGTTATGTTATCATTGTTGAGAGAATTTGCACTAGTGAAAGTATGAGCCCTAGGCCTTGTTTCCAAGCATTGCAATACCATTTTCACTCACTTTTGTTATTAGTTACCTTGCTGTTTTTATATTTTCATATTACAAAAACCTATATCTACCATCCATATTGCACTTGTATCACCATCTCTTCACCGAACTAGTGCACCTATACAATTTACCGTTGTATTGGGTGTGTTGGGGACACAAGCGAGTCTTTGTTATTTGGTTGCAGGGTTGTTTGAGAGAGACCATCTTCATCCTACGCCTCCCACGGATTGATAAATCTTAGGTCATCCACTTGAGAGAAATTTGCTACTATCCTACAAAACTCTGCGCTTGGAGGCCCAACACGAGTCTACAAGAAGAAGGTTGCGTAGTAGACATCAGGGAGCACTTGGATCTTCCCGGACCCGAACCAATGACCTCGGAGATTTTACAAGCTCCAAACACAATTTTGGGCCAGGATTCAAATTTTAGCCCACCCGCCCACCACAATCAATACTCTCCAAACAATTCAGGTCCTCCAGACATATACGACCTGAGGTATGTACAGCAGCAACCTCAGGAAACGGTCCATCACTTTTGGGCCAGATTTCTACTTATCAAAAACAAGATTAAAGATTGCTGCAATGATGATGCGGTCTCGGTTTTTCATCACAATTTCATCGATGAGGGAATTCGGAATGCCCTCGACCGCCGCGCATACAGAGTTTCCTGGAACTATCGCATGTAGTACGAAAGTACTGCGCGATGGAAAGCACATGGAAGTCCTAAAAACCCAATTGGAACATGCTGCCTTTAAGTAGTGCACTGCCTGGGCAAAACGGGTACACCCTTACAAGGCATTCGATCATAAGCCCGTCGGCAAGAAAAACAAACCCTTTGCGGAATGCGGGTCAGTTCTTGACGAACTCCTTGACAAACCCTGTCAGATACATGCAACGCTGAGCACCGAACCAATGCATAGCCTTCGGGCATGTTGGGAACTCAGGCAAGTGGCTAAAAGTGGTGAGGCTATCCTCACCACCGCTACTCCAGAGAAGCATTCTCTGGAGGACGACAATCTTACTGTCTTTATGGTCTCCGAGACCTTCTCTTCGAATAATCGGCGCAAAAGGGCACCTCGCGACCTTGCCGAAATTAACCAAGTAACCGCAATGAGCCCATGGAATGATGCGGCAATAAGTTTCACCGCTGACAATGAACCAAGGGCCCGATCAGTCCGAGCACCGCCACCTTGGTATTAAACCCAATTGTGGACCGCTTCCGACTTACCAAAGTGCTCATGGACGGTGGCAGTGGATTTAACCTCATCTACGAGGACACGCTCGACAAAATGCATATTGACAGAGCACGCATCGAGCAGAGCAGTACCACCTTTCGAGGCATCATCCCTAGTCAAGAAGCCCGATGTTTGGGGAAAATCAAACTTGATGTAGTATTCGGCACGCCTGAGAATTACAGGTCCGAAGAGTTGCTCTTCCATGTAGCTCCCTTCAATAGAAAATATCTCGCCCTTTTGGGGCGGGACGCTTTCTCATGCTTCCAAGTCATACCCCATTATGGGTACATGCAGCTTAAAATGTCGGGGCCCAATGGGATAATCACAGTTACAAGTGATCCGTATAAAGCACTCCGCATCGAAAACAAAACCGCATCCTTAGCCCTTGAGGCACTATCCGGGGCCCTTGAGGCCGAAGAACTAACCACCCTGCGATCCACGGTGGACAAGGATGATTTGATTCTCGATAAGAGACCCAAATCCACCTCTTTCAAACCAGCAGATGAAATAGTTAAATTTCAAGTGCACCCGACGGATGCTAACAAAACTGCATCCATTGGAGCACAGTTGGATCCGACGGTAGATGCCGCCCTACGGGCATTCCTGCGTGCAAATTGGGATATCTTTGCCTGGCACCCTTCGGACATGCCCGGGATCCCACACAGACAGGCTGAACACAGCCTCAACCTAATTAAGGGATTCAAACCAGTCAAACAAACGCTGCGGTGATTTTCCGAACCCAAACGACAAGCAATGGGGGAGAAGCTGGCCAAACTACTCGATTCATCAGAGAAATCAAACATCCGGATTGGCTAGCCAACTTGGTCATGGTGCCGAAGAAGGATAAGTCTTGGTGCCTTTGTGTCGATTTCAAAGACCTCAATAAGGCTTGCCCCAAAGACCCATTCCCGTTACCCCGCATTGACTAGATTATTGACGCAACCGTGGGACACAACTCATTATGTTTCCTAGACGCTTACTCCAGATACCATCAGATTAAAATAAAGGAGTCGGACCAGGTGGCAACGGTGTTTATTACCCTGTACGGGCCCTTCTGTTTCAACACTATGCCTTTTGGGATTAAAAACGATGGTGCCACTTACCAACGCATGATTCAAACATGTTTGGAAAAACAAATCGGCAAGACAGTGGAAGCATATGCGGATGACGTGGTCATCCAGACTAAACACGTCGAATCCTTGGTGGACGATCTCCGCCTCACATTTGACAACCTCCGAGCATATGACATACGGCTCAATCCTAGAAAATGTGTCTTCGGCGTTCCAGCCGGAAAGCTACTAGGGTTCATTGTCTCCAATAGAGGAATTGAAGCAAACCCAGCCAAAATTTGAGCCTTGTCACAACTGGCCATACCAACAGACTTAAAGCAGGTCCAAAAACTAGCAGGGTGTGTGGCAGCATTGAGCCTCTTCATCTCCAGATTAGGAGAAAAAGCATTACCACTTTATAGATTGCTTAGACACACCGACAGCTTCGACTGGACGGATGCGGCTATAGCCGGATTGGAAGAAATAAAAACCTTATTAGCAGGCATCCCAATCCTAGCTGCCCCAAGTCTTGGCAAGCCTACGTTGCTTTATATATCCGCAACTCACCAGGTAGTGAGCGCCATACTCATCGTCGAGCAAGGGGAAGAGGCGCATAAACTCCTCATCCAGAAACCAGTGTATTACGTATCGGAGGTCCTTACACCATGCAAATCCCGATACCCTCACTACCAAAAGATAGCTTATGCAGTCTTTATGGCATCCCGAAAACTCCGGCACTATTTTCAAGAGTGTTCGATCACGGTGGCATCCGAAGTACCATCAATGACATTATAAACAACAGGGATGCCACCGGCCGCATAGATAAATGGGCCATTGAGCTCGTACCATTTGAAATAACATACAAGCCGTGCCGAGCTATTAAATCTCAGGTGTTGGCCGACTTCGTCGCCGAGTGGACGAAAGCCGAGCTCCCTAAAGAGTATAGTTCATACTCCAACTGGATCATGTACTTCGATGGCTCTAAAATGCTAGTCGGACTGGGGGATGGTGTCATCTTTACATCCCCTATGGGGGACATGGTCCGCTGAGTGCTACAAATCATGTATACAGACTCCAATAATGTAGCCGAATACGAGGCACTTCTACATGGTCTCCGAATGGCTGTCTCCATGGGCATACAATTCCTAGAGGTGCGCGGTGATTCAAACCTTGCAATATCCCAAATAAATGGAGAGTTCGATGCAAAAGATCCAACAATGGCGGCATATCGAAACGTCGTATTAAAAATATCGGCTAGGTTCAAGGGGCTTGAGTTTCATCACGTCGCTCGTGACAGTAACCAGGCAGCGGACATCCTTGCTCGAATGGGCGCCAAGCGCGACCTCGTCTCACCTAACACCTTTATGGAAAGGCTCTTTAAGCCATCTGTGGTGTGGCAGGACGAGAGCGAAAACACCGCTCCAGACCTGATCATGCCGCCAGCAGCCGAACACAATACAGATATCATCGAGGATTCGGATACCAAAATAATACCCTCTGCTCATGAAATCATGGTCGTTATTGCTCCATGGACCGAACCCTTCCTGGCCTACCTTAATAGGCAGGAGCTTCCTGATGATCAAAATGAGGCCCGTCGCATAGTTTGATGTTCTAAAGCCTATAAAGTTCATGAAGGTGAACTGTACAAGAAAAGCACTACTGGAGTCCTCCAAAGGTGTATCTCCAAAGAGGAGGGATGGCAACACTTGGCTGAAATACATGCTGGTCTAGGCGGCCATCACACCGCAGCTCGGGCCCTTATAAGCAAGGCCTTCCGAACAGGTTTCTTCTGGCCAATGGACCGAGCAGACGCACAAGCCCTTGTGCAATGCTGCATGGGATATCAGCTTCTCGCCAATCAAAGTCATATGCCTCCCACTTCCTTAAGAACAATCCCTATCACTTGGCCTTTCACGGTCTGGGGGCTAGACATGATCGGACCCCTTAAAGGGGGGAGCCACAAGAAGAAATATTTACTAGTTATGGTGGATAAATTCACTGAGTGGATATAGGCCAAACCAGTAAAAACGGCTGAAGCGGGGCGAGTGGTCGACTTTATATCCGGCGTGGCACACTGTTATGGTGTCCCGCATAGCATCATCACTGATAATGTCTCCAATTTTACAGCCGGTGAGGTGAAAAACTGGTGCGCTAACTTGGGCATTAAACTCGACTATGCCTCCGTCTACCACCCTCAAACAAACGGTCAGGTTCAACAGGCCAATGGCCTGATAATGAGTGGCATTAAACCCAAACTGATACGCTCCCTATGGGAGTCAGATAAGCACTGGGTTGAGGAACTTGATTCCATGCTCTGGGGGCTGCGGACTACGCCTAATCAAACGACCGGCTAAACACCTTTTTCATGGTTTACGACACAAAAGATGTCTTGCCCTGCAACATTATTCATGACTCACCTCGAGTGCGCATGTATGAAGAGAGAGAAGCCGAGCTCGATTGGCAGGACGACCTAGACTGCCTTGAAGAGGAGTGTGATACTGCACGAGCCTGTTCCGCATTTCATCAACAACATGCTAGGCGATACCAAAGCAGAGAAGTGCGGGCCAAGACTTATAGCGTCGGTGAACTTGTTTTGCGCCTCCCAGAGAAGAAGAAGGATAAGCTCAAACCAAGATGGGAGGGGCCCTTCATCATAGATGAAGTTCTCACAGGAGGAGCTTATCGCCTTCATAATGCATCGGATAATCGCCTTGAGCTATATCCATGGAACGCTGCTCGGCTCCGACGATTCTACGGATAGTTCAGCCGCATCCTTTTTATTTATTTTTCTAGTTTCCTTTTTTCTCCTCTTCTTTTTAGTTTTTACTTTTTTATAAACATCCAAGGGTATGTTCGGATCTGCCAAACTTTTAGGGGTACACATCTTTAAATGTATACACCCCACTATGACTGGGGGCTTCTTTGACGAAGTTTATAACTAAAAGCTTGTGGCTTACATTGTCTTTGTCGTTTGTTATATATACTTTTTTGCCATTATATGCACCTCTATGACTTAAGTTTTTGACAAGATGGGTTGCCTTGCTCATGTGTTTATACCCTACGTTCCCGCTTGTTCAGCTAGGGTGTAAAGGGAGCACCTCTGTGATTGCTACAGCCGGGTAATCCGGATCTGTACCTCAGACAGGTGAAGCCGAAAGCTAGCCTTCTTAAGATAATAATTCATCGGCAAGAAACGACAGATTGTTCACATTTTTGTAATTCTTCTAACAAATATTGGATAGGCTCCCCATAATTTGGGTCAAAGCCTAGGCATGCATAATTGAGCATGCCAACCCAAGGAAAGGAACCCTTAATGGAAGTATTTTCCCTGGAAGATGTTTCTTACGTCAAACAGTAATATAACATAACTCCCTGAACAAATTTTGTCTATTTGAGCAATATGGCCGGATTGCCTGGTTTCCGAACATAATGAATGTTTATTACATTCCAACATGGTATCCGGAAACACTCCACCTTCTTGGTTCAGAGGTTGAAGCCGTAGGCCTGCGAAGACAAAGTTTGATATGTTTGGTTGGAGATAAGTTCGATGATAAAGTACATTGATACATCAAATTGAACGCCTACTCTTTATCTATGCCATCTATAAGACTGTCTAAACTATAGTCTTCTTGTGAATATTTCACAGCTATCATCACTTGGTCATATACCAAGTTCATGGGAATCTCTTTTCCGTCTGGTCCTCAGGACCAAATCGGGCCATATGATTCGGATCGAGCCCGGTGTAGCGCGTTTTCACCATCGCCCACACCTCTCGTGCACCTTCCCAGCATGCGGACGCCTTCCATAGCTCGAAACGGCGTCGGGCACCTTTGAACAGGTTCGCCAACCTCTCCATACTTTCTGGAGGGGCATCGGATGGCCATAAGGCCTTAGCCATACTTCTCATAGCTTTCCGGGCCCGCTCATGCACCACGGACAACTCCTTAAGCACATCGCCTAGAAATCTGAGTACTTCCTCTTCAGGCCGACTGGTTAACAGACCTGCAACAAAAGAGTTGTGACAATCTGAATTATGGGATACTATGAGTCCCTTTGATGGTTCAAAAGGTCATACCGAATATGACGCCTTTCAACTTCTTATTCTCTTTTTGCACGACCGATAACTGAGCCTTTAAGATCTTTATCTCTTTAGCCTGCTTATCCTTTTCCTCCTCGAGTTTGTTCTTCTGATCAGTGGTCATTGTGGCTTTTTTCATCTCCGCAAGCTCTGTGGTGGCGGCATTCAGCTTTTTTTGGTTTGTTTTCAGCTCCTGGGATAGCGTGTTGTTCTTCTCCCTGAGAACCTGCAGGTCATAACGATCCTTAAATCGGTTGGCCTAACTGCTTCAAGTCTCGGGGGCTGCTGGCATATATCTATTAAATTTGCACAAACTATTACCTGCATATCCTTTGAAAACAGTTGAGTAACTCCAGCAAATCCGTCCCGGGCGGCTTGGATATATGCATCCACGAAGTTGAGGGCGGTAAATTCTTGTTCGGTAAAAACTGGAGCGCGCATGGCCTCTTTTAGTCGGCGATGATTCATCACGCTCTCCACCTCAGAATTCATGACGGATACGTCATCTGAATCCTCATGAGGGGGCGGATCTAGCACTGTATCAGCTCTTGTCCTAGTTGACAAGCCCAGGGCCGGATTAGCTGATACTCGGCTAGCAGGGTGTTTGCCCACGGTTTGCCGTGTGCTCCTCCCAAAATAAAGGTGGAGGAGAAATTTAACAATCTGATCTCATGCTTAGGCACATATCAAAGGACATACCTCTTTGAAGAAGGAGGGGGCTCAATAGCACTCCCAGTTTCCTTTCGTTTTGAATGATCGCCCTGCGTAGAGGTTGCCTTCTTAGAGGCTGCTCTCAATGGAGTGCGGCTTGCTAAGCGCCGATCCTATGAAGCACAGTTTAGTGTGATGGACAAAGTACAAATAGTGGCTCCTTTTTGAAGAAGCTTTCCGAGTACTTACAATGGAGAAAGGGTAAAGGCGGGGGTAGTCAGCCGTAATAGCCACGTCCGAGCCATCAAGGCTCGCTTGATAAAATACTCCATCATCAAACTCTATGTATATATCTGGATCCTCACGGAAGTCGGGATCTTCATTGCGAGCATAAACCTCTAGCTATGGGGAGGGGGAATGAATGTCCTCGACTACCTTCCTCCATGACTGGTTTAAGACAACAAAGACAATTTGATTAGCATGCCTCGATAACAAGGTAGAACATTACTGATAATCAAAAACTTACCCATTCAATGGGGTTGTACATGGAAAAGCCTTCCCGGCAATTTAAACGGAGGAAATCTTATTTCTCCCCCTTATAAAGATCGGCTAGGATTATGGACGGTTCGGCTGGGGTATCCGGGCCCTTGCGTCTATAACGATATGCATCGTCCTCTCTGTTGTAACACCATAAAGGGGTCACTCTGGACTGGAGGGGTTGGATACATCGCTTTATTGTGATGACCATGACTTCTATTATCAAGAGCTCGGAATGCGCAAGTAATTTGACCTTGCTGACCAACCTCTTCACTTTCGCACTGTCTTCTTCCTTGGGACTCCGGGGCACCAATTAAGGCATTTCTTCAAAGGAGCATTGGAGAATTCGGGGAGACCACGCCGAACTGGGTCCGGAAGGGGAACGTCCTCAATGTAAATCCATTCCGAAGACCATTCATGGGATACCTCCTTGGGAATTCCGATAGGGTAACCTGATCCGGCTATGCGCCATACTTCGGCGCCGCCCACTTCAAATATGGAACCTCCTCGATGACGAGGGACAAGGCAAAAGAACATTCTCCATAGTTCAAAATGAGCCTCGCAACCAAGAAACAATTCACAGAGAGCGACAAAACCCGAGATGTGCGGAATAGAACCTGGGGTGAGGTTGTGCAGCTAGATCCCGTAGAAATCCAACAGACCCTGAGAAAGGGGTGGATCAGAAATCCTAAGCCTTGCAAAAGAAATGAAACATAGCATACCCTCTCCTCCTTGTTAGGGTTGGGGAAATTCTCTGCTAGCACATCATTGCCAATCGAGGCCAATCCCGCTCGCACAGAGACTAGATCTGCGAGAGGGAGATATCCCTGCATCTGAAGTCGACTCAACTGAAGGTGAGACACTGAGCAGCTTTGCCAATCACCCTCTTGAGGGCCATGAGGGCGCGAAGATGAGCTAGGAGCGCTGGCCATGTTTTCAGCTTTTTCCGTGGATGGCTCTGATGATTTCTACGTGATGTGGATGGCATTTGGGGATCTGGACTCATTATATAGATGCCACCCCCGCGTGGTGAGGGGTTTATTTGTAAAAATTATTATTATGGATCGTTCGCATTCACCCAGCGTGCAGAGATCGAGGCGACAAGAGAAAGGAATCTTAAAAGGCAGAACCTGAAGGTCAGGACGGAACTGTCGTCAGTTCGAAGTATGGTGAGGAACCCACCTTGCAAAGCCGAAGACATAATCTGGATACTGCATCGTCATTGAAGGCAAGTTCGGTGGCTATTGAGGGAGTCCTAGATTAGGGGGTCCTTGGGTATCTGGCCTATTCTATATGGGCCGGGCTGATGGGCCGTGAAGATGAAGCGGAAGATTATCCCCCGTGTCCGGACAGGACTCCTATATGCATGAACGGCAAGTTTCGGTGCCCGAATGTATTATTCCCTCCTCTGCAAACCAACTTTGTACAACCCTAGGCCCCTCCGGTGTGTATATAAACTGAAGGGTTTAGTCCGTAGAGCCTATCAGAATTCTCATAGGCTAGATAGCTAGGGTTTAGCCATTACGATCTCGAGGTAGATCAACTCTTGTAACCCCTATACTCATTGAATACAATAAAGTAGGACGTAGGGTTTTATCTCCTTTGAGAGGGCTCGAACCTGGGTAAACATTGTGTCCCCGTCGTTCCTTGTTACCATTGATCCTCAGACGCACAGTTCGGGACCCCCTACCCGAGATCTGCCGGTTTTGACACCGACACCCCACCCACACACACACACACACACGCACACACACACATGGTACCATCATGTTGATGAAGCTTTTTACCAAACGTTGATTTTTTCCACCTCACCTACAACACATGAGCAGAGCTCTAAAGGTAACATAGGTGATGGTCTCTTCGATTGTCCCACTAGTTGACTATCTTGGCAATGATTGCTTGCATGATGTTGATCACCTTATGGATTTATCGCATACTATGTCTTGTTTCGATATGCCACCCATTTATGATGAATATGATGATGAGCATGTCGAATTGCCTAGTTGTGATGCTATGCTCCATAGGATATCATGTGAAAATTCTATTGGTCACGTCATGTTTGACAATCCATTAAACTTTTCATATGCTATGAGTGAGATGTCCCACATTGCATCATTACAATCTCAACAAAGTAACTATGCATGCCCCATTAAAATAAATCCCATTTGCAATTATGGCATTGATGACGAGATGATGGTTATCGGTATTTGTTTCTCTTGCGATGATATTGCTAGGCTACCTTTGCAAAATTTGTGCAATTCATATCATATGCCATGCCATGAAAATTATTGTACATCGCATGATTCCATACTTTGTGTGCATCATCCCATGAATAGAATTGATACACATGATTATGGTGATGCATTCCAAACTCCATGTCATGAGAATGATTTTAGCTCGCATGATTGCATCAATTGTGTGCACCATATGTTGGGGAACGTAGCATGCAATTTCAAACAAAATCCTAAGCTCACGCAAGATCTATCTAGGAGATGCATAGCAATGAGAGGGGGAGAGTATGTCTACGTACCCTCGTAGACCGAAACCGGAAGCGTTCGACAATGCTGTTGATGTAGTCGAACTTCTTCTCGTTCCGACCGATAAGCACCGAACGTATGGCACCTCCGAGTTCTGCACACGTTCAGCTCAATGACGTCCCTCAAACTCTTGATCCAGCAAAGTGTCAAGGGAGAGTTCCATCAGCACGACGGTGTGGTGACGGTGATGGTGAAGTGATCCGTGCAGGGCTTCGCCTAAGCACTATGAAGATATGACCGGAGGTGTAATCTGTGGAGGGAGGCGCCGCACACGGCTAACAGATGTTGTTGTGTGTTCTAGGTGCCTCCCCCCTTTCATATATATAGGTGGGAGGGAGAGGGAGCAGCCAAGGGGGCTCCCAAGTAGGAGGAATCCTACTTGGGGCCCTAGTCCTATTCGCCCCCTCCCCCCCCCCCTTAACATAATTTCTGGAGGGGGGAAGGAGGAGGGAGGAGGGAAGGAAGGGGGAGGCCGAATCCCTCCCCTTCTTTTCTCTCTTCCCCTATTTCCTTCCCTTCCAAGTTTGGCCTATATGGGGGGCGCAGCAGCCCGGGCTGGCTGTTGCGTTTCCCCTCTTGGCCCATTAGGCCCATATCTTTGCCAGGGGTGCCCGGAACCCCTTTCCAGTGACCCGATATGTACCCGGTACCCCCGGAACACTTCCGGTGTCCGAATACCATAGTCCTATATATCAATCTTTACCTCTCGACCATTGAAACTCCTCGTCATGTATGTGATCTCATTCGGAACTCCAAACAACATTCGGTCACCAAATCACATAACTCATATAATACAAAATCGTCATCGAACGTTAAGCGTGCGGACCCTACGGGTTCGAGAACTATGTAGACATGACTGAGACACCTCTCCGGTCAATAACCAATAGCGGAACCTGGATGCTCATATTGGCTCCCACATATTCTACGGAGATCTTTATTGGTCGTACCATAATGACAACATACGTTATTCCCTTTGTCATAGGTATGTTACTTGCCCGAGATTCAATCGTCGGTATCTTCATACCTAGTTCAATCTCGTTACCAGCAAGTCTCTTTACTCGTTCTATAATACATCTTCCCGCAACTAACTCATTGGTCGCATTGCTTGCAAGGCTTCTTATGATGTGTATTACCGAGAGGGCCCAGAGATACCTCTCCGATACTCGGAGTCAAATCCTAATCTTGATCTATGTCAACCCAACAAACACCTTCGGAGATACATGTAGAGCATCTTTATAATCACCCAGATATGTTGTGAAGTTTGATAGCACACAAGGTATTCCTCCCGTATCCGGGAGTTGCATAATCTCATAGTCAAAGGAATATGTATATGACATGAAGAAAGCAATAGCAATAAAACTGAACGATCAATATGTGAAGCTAACGGATGGGTCTTGTCCATCACATCATTGTCCTAATGATGTGATCCCGCTCATCAAATGACAACACATGTCTATGGTTAGGAAACTTAACGATCTTTGATTAACGAGCTAGTCTAGTATAGGCTTACTAGGTACACGGTATTTTGTCTATGTATCCACACCTATGTATCAAGTTTCTGGTTAATACAATTCTAGCATGAATAATAAACATTTAGCATGATATAAGGAAATATAAAATAACAACTTTATTATTGCCTCTAGGGCATATTTCCTTCACCATATGCATACCATTCATAACAATGCTCTAGATATTACTAGTGATGCATTACACAATTTGAGTCTCCATTATGCTATACATAATAACAAACATATCATGATGGATGACATGTTTCTATATCATGCATCTCATTTATTTGAGCATTAGATATTTTGTGTTAACCAACACATGAACGTATGCATCATAATGGATGATGTGTACATATACCACGCACACACAATTTTCCCTTTTCCTTTGTTTTGTGTAGGTACTCATGAATACTCGTCAACCTCACAATCCCATGAGTTGACGAAAAGAGCTCTTGAGAGAAACGATGACTTGGGGTCCTGTGGACTATCCTTGCCACTGTTCTGTTCGCACAAGGACTACGCGCATTTATTTTACTTGACTCTCACATGACTTTGGGCTATTTACCACTTGTCACTTTATCCCATTTTATCGTGTTCACTTTGCATGTTATGCCTCTCTATGCCCTTTCCATGCAATTGTGACTCTTGCTTGCACTTACATATGATTCACCATTCTACTACTACTATGTGTATTTGCATGCTCGGTGGAGATACTACTCCCTCCGTTCCTAAATATTTGTCTTTCTAGATATTTCAACAAGTGACTACATACGAAGCAAAATGAGTGAATCTATACTCTAAAATATGTCTATGTACACTCGTATGTGGTAGTCCATTTGAAATATCTAGAAAGACAAATATTTAGGAGCGGAGGGAGTAGTTTCTATTGCCATGCTTCTTGTGTTGGGAGAGTCATATTGTTCAATTGCTATTTGCATCGGACTTCTTTCCAATACAATGATGATACTATGTTCATATCTTGTCTTCATGCTTGTGATATGCCATGTGCCTTATGTATGCCCACTATTTGCACACATGACATGATTGTCATGATTACTTCTAGTATGTTGCATCTTCGCACTACTAGCTTACATGACTTGATCGTTATGATTGCTTGCTTTGTTGCATCACCCATGATCCATTCTTGCTCGATTCATTAGGTTGATGACATATATATTCATGCCTCTCACATGATTTATCTTCCTCATAATTGTCAATTGTCTCCATTAGTTGCACCTCTCATATTCAATTGTAGTGAGTGCAACCATGCTATGCTTATTTATCTCAGAGACTTGGACATCTTACTTGTGAAGCATGCTTGTTTGATTGAGCTTAGTGTCTTTGGTTGTGCTAGCATCTTATGCCTACATACCATTCCCTACACCCTTGTCCTTTCTTATGATAAGAATGATGAAAACACTTGTTGGGTATCTCACCACACGAATGATAGGTTTTGCATTTTCGCTAACCTCATTTATTTTTCTGAGTGTTTGTCATGTTCTTTAGTTTTGAAGGATTCACAAGGTGGTACCATCATGAGACATATTGGTCATGTGAAGGTGTACACAATACGCACCACCAACATGTTCAAGAACATTCTAAAGGTGAACTCCTTCCCTTTGAGCCATTCTCTTATACGCATATTGGATGGACCATTCTTTCATTGTTGTTTGCTCCTTCTTGTATACATGATACATCTATTGGATGGAGGACCGACATTGGAGATGGACCCTGTGGACCTTCAAGTTGAGGAGTTCTCGAACTTAGTGGATACGCCTACTTTGGAAGCATCACCGGACCACCACTTCTACCACGAAATTGAGCCATGGTATAACACCACCCATAACAAATTTGCATATTATGCATGGATTGACTCACATTATGATTGCCTTGTTGCATCTTGTATTTCTATGTCATCCATGATATATGAGCTTGTGCACTTTCTTAGCAAATTTGTTGTGATCTTCCTTGATGGCATATTCATACATAATGTTCACATTGCCTACTATCAATTGCATGATCACATAGCCACATTGAGCACCAATTACCATGTTCATGCTTTTGATACACCATCCCATTATGACATCATTTTGCATAATGTTGCATTGATCACATTCACAATACATTTGTGTGCACAATAAATGAATTTTCTCCCATGAATGCATTACATATCATTCTACATCATTTGGATAAGCATCCTGTGCCTTGCCACGACAATCTTTTCGGGCGGACTCATACTTCCTTGATGGACGCCTTGTGTGCGCTAACCATTGTATTTCCGAGTGTCGCTTGTGTTTTCTCTTTTTGCATGAATACCACTCTGGAGATACTTTGGAGTACTTGGATTGTGCCATGTCTTCAACTTCATCCAACTACAAGACCATCCACGACAATTGTTTTCATGGTGATGAGGATTACTATCCAAGGTCAGATCTTTCCCAAGGGGGAGATGATGAGGAGCATCCTATGATCATCCTCATGTACACTATGACTACTCCCCAAGCCCCAAGGAGACTTATGACGAGACCTCGAACATATGCCATTGGACACAAGGTTAACTCGCTCCTATCCAAACCTTCACTTTCTACACGTGAGACATGGCTACTACCTCAAATGTATGTGCTATGCATGATTAGGAACCAAGAGGAAGACCATGGAATAGCTAGGAGCATTGGACAAGACGGCAAGGGCACCAAGTGCGAGGAACAAGAAGAAGAGCTGCCAGGAAGCTTCGGTCACCGGACGACCGGACAATGCCGGACGTCCGACGCCTGGATACTCAGCCAACCAGAAGGGCCAACCGACAAAAGCTACAGCGGCCGGACGAGCGACAGGTACCGGACGTCTGACACACTCCAGCGACCGGACATCCAACCATCTCCGGATATCCGGTGCCACATGTCCAGAGAAGAAACGTCGGAAGTCCAACGCCCTCCAGACGTCCGGACGACCGGGACCCACCGGACGTCTGGAACCTGTCTGCGCATAGAGATCGGGCCCGAGGCCCATGTACCCCTTCACTTCACCCCCAACTGCACTATGACTATAAATACGACACCCCCTTCTCCTAGCTAGGGTCAACATTGTCTTAGCTCTGGAGATTAGAGCATTGCTCATCCACTTGATACCTACTCCATTTGCAGACTGAGGCTTCCTAGGAGAAGATCCCCCAAGTGGATTCAAGACCCCGTCTAGGGAAGATCCCCTTGTGGATTCAAGACCCCATCTCCTCACGGATTGGGAAGAACTAGCTACCTTTGTATCCCCCTTTGTTGTCCTTGGATCTTTGTGACCTCTTTGTGTGTTTGGATCTAGCATATGTGTGATTGGACCTTGTCTATTTGAGTGTTTCCCTCTCTTGTGTTCTTCGTGTTTTCCCTTGTGTTCATCATGTTCTTCGGAGAATCCCCTCCATTTCATGAAAGATCGCCCCCTAGGGTTCCACCCTACATCACTAGGGTTATACATGGTCGGTCTACCAGCTAGGTGAAGGAAATATGCCCTAGAGGCAATAATAAATTTGTTATTTATATTTCCTTATATCATGATAAATGTTTATTATTCATGCTAGAATTGTACTAAACGGAAACTTAGTACATGTGTGAATACATAGACAAATAGAGTGTCCCTAGTATGCCTCTACTTGACTAGCTCGTTAATCAAAGATGGTTAAGTTTCCTGACCATAGACATGTGTTGTCATTTGATGAACGGGGTCACATCATTGGAGAATGATGTGATGGACAAGACCCATCCGTTAGCTTAGCATAATGATCGTTTAGTTTTATTAATATTGCTTTCTTCATGACTTATACATGTTCCTCTGACTATGAGATTATGCAACTCCCGAATACCGGAGGAACACCTTGTGTGATATCAAACGTCACAACGTAACTGGGTGATTATAAAGATGCTCTACAAGTGTCTTCGATGGTGTTTGTTGAGTTGGCATAGAGATTAGGATTTTTCACTCCGTGTATCGGAGAGGTATCTCTGGGCCCTCTCGGTAATGCACATCACTATGAGCCTTGCAAGCAATGTGACTAATGAGTTAGTTATGGGATGATGCATTACGGAACGAGTAAAGAGACTTGCTGGCAACGGGGTTGAACTAGGTATGATGATACCGACGATCGAATCTCGGGCAAGTAACATACCGATGACAAAGGGAATGACGTATGTTGTTATGCGGTTTGACCGATAAAGATCTTCGTAGAATATGTTGGAGCCAATATGAGCATCCAGGTTCTGCTATTGGTTATTGACCGGAGATGTTTCTCAGTCATGTCTACATAGTTCTCGAACCCATAGGGTCCGCACGCTTAACGTTCGATGATGATTTGTATTATGAGTTATGTGATTTGATGACCGAAGTTTTTTCGGAGTCTCGGATGAGATCACGGACATGACGAGGAGTCTCGAAATGGTCGAGAGGTAAAGATTCATATATTGGATGGTTGCATTTGGACATCGAAATGGTTCCGAGTAGTTCGGGCATTTTTTCAGAGTACCGGGAGGTTACCAGAACCCCCCGGGGAAGTTAATGGGCCTTAGTGGGCTTTAGTGGAGAGAGGGAAGAAGGGCCATGAGGTGGCGCGCGCCTCCCCCTGCCCAAACCGAATTGGACAAGGGGTGGGGGCGCGGCCCCCTCCTTCCTTCTCCTTCTCCCCTCCTTCCTTCCCTCGGTGGAAGAAAGGAAAAGGGGGGCAAATCCTACTTGGACTAGGAGTCCAAGTAGGACTCCCCCCTGGCGCGCCCCTCCTGGCCAGCCTCCTCTCTCCCTCCCTCCTTTATATACGTGGCCAGGGGTATCCCAATAGCACAACAGAAAATCTCTTAGCCGTGTGCGGTGCCCTCCTTCACAGTTCAGCACCTCGGTCATATCGTCGTAGTGCTTAGGTAAAGCCCTGTGTCGGTAACTTCATCATCACCGTCGCCACGCTATCATGCTGACGGAACTCTCCCTTGTTCTCAACTGGATCAAGAGCTCGAGAGACGTCATCGTGCTGAACGTGTGCTGAACACGGAGGTGTTGTACGTTCGGTGCTCGGATCAGTTGGAGCATGAAGACGTTCGACTACATCAACCGCGTTACTAAACGCTTCCGCTTTCGATCTACGAGGGTACGTGGACACACTCTCCCCTCTCGTTGCTATGCATCTCCTAGTTATATCTTGCATGATCGTAGGAAATTTTTGAATTACTACGCTCCCCAACACTAGGGATACGCATGTAAACAGCTAGCGCAATTCTTGAAGTGCACGCCAAGTCTTCGACAGAATCCTCCTCGATCACGTCGAAGTTGAGGACTTTCGGAGTTCTTCCTTACGAGGTTAGCAGGTTGTGAGTCTGGCCCCTGGACCATGTGCTGACTAGGTTGGTACCCCCTAGTCCAGGACACCGTCATTCGGTAAATCATAGACATGAATGAAACCCCCTCGCTCAATGACCAATAGGAGAACCATGGACGTCCATATCGCTCCCTATGATCACACGAATGACATTCGAGTGAACCTTTGGTTATCATGTGATGTTCCCTTTTCTTAACAATACTTTATCAAACCCAATGTGAGATGTATCGGTATCCTCTTGAGTCACACACATGCTCACGATACCGGTCTCCTCGTTATCGATTTTGTTCTTCTTTCTCGTTGACATGTTCCGGCATCCCTGTGATGTAGTCAATTGTGTCTAGCCGGACGATGATGGATGCCTTCACATGGAGAGGTCCCTAAGAATATCTCTCCATCGTCGAAGGAGAAAATTCCACTCTCGAGCTATCAAGTCCCTTGTCAAACTTTCCGATGAACGTGTAAGTTGTCATTATGATCACCTAGTTATATATGACGTTTGAGAAACCCCAATGTACAATTGTACGGTAAGAAGTGACTGCAATACTCTATGGTCTAAGGAACTAAAACACATGCTAACTCTCCATGTTATAACAATTGACTTGTGACAATATCATCTCAAAGTATAACAAACAAGTTTTGGTCGATTCAATATGATCGTTCTTCTAACGTCTTACCCTCAATGTTGTTTTAGGACTATCGTTACACTTAACGATATCCTAAGATCCGGAAAGTGTGATCATCAACAACACTTGAGCTAGTTTTAGAGGCGAGACTAGGAATTTATTTTATCGTTTATTATTCCACATGTGCATATGAGTTTTCCACTGAATCGCACATTCCAGGATCATAGCAGTTATAGCATGGAATATAAACTCTTAATTATGAATATGGAAATATAATAATACAATACTATTGCATCTATGGCATATTTCCAACAGTATGCCTCCATGGCTTGCTTCGCCGCAAGGCGCTGGTGGGCCTCCCGGTCTTCCCTCCTCTCAATTGGGGTGCCACCCGGGGGTCGACCGGCCCCATTAGCGGCAGACCATGGGGGAAGTTGCGCTGGCCGGTGGCACCATAGAGATGACCGACTTGATGGCCTATGTGTGTCCCGCCTGTTCTGCGGAGTGGAAGGAACGAAGCCAATGGCGCTTGCTGGTGTCGGTTTTGAGGGCTTCGGCTAGTGCCGGTTTAGAGAAAGAAAACTTGTTTTTTACTCTAAATAATATTATAGGGGATCAGTTAGAAATGCTTTGAGTAGATTATTAGGGTAGCCCTATGATTAGTCCTACCAACCAAACAACAATATTAAAATTCCCAAGGATTGGAATCCTGCAAATTCCTATGAAACTCCTTGGAACCAAAGAGGCCCTCAATGTTCCTCTCCAACAGTGAACTCCCCTCTCTCTCTCTCTCTCCACGCTTATGTGCGCATGTCTACATCTATCTGGGGCCATCCTTATCCTCTAACCAACAGCAAGACAAAGATTAAACTAATACTGCTCCACATAATCCAAGAGATCGAATCTAACACTACTCCACTCCAATCCACCACCACATAGGTCCAAGAGATCAAAATTAGGGTTTTGTTTCTCCGTATACATAGTCAATGCCCCCTTTGAAAGTAACATCCTGTCATTCATCCAGGGAGCTAGCTATCTGCTGGCCCGGCCGGCCGGCGATCCCGCCGCCGGCGCTGCTCCTGTCAGGCGCGCGCGGTGTGGGGCCCTACGCGCCTCCGGCCATATTTTGCATGCATGGCGCGCACACTGCCGAGCTGCAGCCTGCAGGCGATCGGTGACTGGCCGTGGCCGTGGCCGGCCGTACCCTGTCGTTCTCCGTCAGGCGATCGACATGGCCCGTACCTGAGTCGTCATTTGACGGCCGGGGCCGCCCCCGGAGAATCTCACTCGTGTTAACCCTCGCAACTTTCAGGGACAGGCTTTGAATAGATATGCATTTGTTTTTCTCCTAGGTTGCCTTTGCCTCTCGTGCATAGTACTTGCTGCCTCGTCGTCTAGCTAGCTTCGCTGTCTCATCTTCTGTTCCAGTTCCCAGCAGCCGGCCTCCCGTGCAGTGCATATATTGCATGTTGCCACTTTAAATGTCCAGTGTTCAAACCACCAGAAAAAATCACCTCAGACAACATATAACTGGGTGGGATTTTGGTACTCATCATTTGGCAGATTAATTCGCCCCCTTATCAGAATCAAACCCTAATTACCAACCACCTTCCAAAGAGAGTATACTCCCTCTCCCTTTGTTTTTACCTGCTCCGCATATTAGCTTTGACCTAAGTCAAACTTTTTGACCAAGTTTATCAAAAACAGTCTAAACTTCCACAATGATGAATATATATGATATGCAAATATATTGAATGATGATTCTAATGGTATTGATTTGGATTGTGAATGTTAATAAGTTTTTGTATAAACTTGGTCAAAATTTACAAAGTTTGACTCAATACAAATCTAATATGTGAACTAAATAAAAACAAAGGGACTATTGGGCAAGCAAATACCAAGTGACTTAATACATAAAAAGAGAAGAATCATTAGCCATCATTAATTTAGCTTGTATGAGTCGCAAGTGTATAATGTTCAGTGAACAAAAACTTCATTGGATAGAGCCAGATCTAAGTGTTGGATGGGTAAATGCCCCGTAGTAAGTGGGGTAGTTATGAACCATGTGGACCGCCCCATGGGGTGATAAAGGGAAAGCTTTCATTGATATGTTCGATTCACAAGAGTATTTTCCTTGTCTCGGAAATGAGGTTCTTGTGAGGTCAAGGCGAAAAAATAGGTTTTAGTATTATTTCAGTAACCCTTACTCGAAATAGGCTTTCGCCCCGCTTTATAAATAAAGCAATGATCCGTACAATCAACATCTAACTCCAAATCATGAACGACGGTCGGGGCAACAGCACAATCATGCCCAAAAAACACGAGAGAAATAGGAAAAAAAAAACACCAAGTGGCTGCCGACAAGCGGCCCTACAAAGACGATGGTCAACCCGTTGTAGCCAGTAGCGTGTCCAGCATGAGCCCAAGCCGATCGCGGTCTTGATGCCTAGCGAGCGGGTGCCAGTGCTATAGAAAAGCAGAGAATTTGAAGGAATCGGACGCCTGCCTCTGAAAGACCCGCTCAATCATCATTTTATTACGTGTCGTCCATAGTGTCCACGACATTGCCAATAAGCCTGAATAAGCGGCGATATCGCCCAGGTTGGGTAGCCTTGGTCTGTAGGAACTCCGCGACGTCCAGGGCCTCCCAGTCGGGCCCCAGTGCATCACTGACGAACGTCCATAGGACCCGAGCCACCGTACATGAGAATAGGGTGTGAGTCCCAGTCTCCAGTGTCGCGCATAAGGGGCACAAGCCGTCACCCAGGCCATGCCGCTTAAGCTCCTCGGTCCCCAAAGGAATGCGAACTCTTAGTAGTTGCCACACAAAAATCTTAATCTTTAAGGGCAGAGGGGCCATCCACAAGGGAGAAAGCCAGGGGATGGTGGGTGACTGGCATAATGCATGGTATGCCGTGTTCACGAGAACTCACCCGTTGGTGAGAGCCGCTAGGAGACGGTGTCCGGATAGTCCGGCAACACGGTCGGTAGGGCAGCCCGCAATCTAGTCCACTCGACGGTAACCCTTACAAGAAACTTTCTAGTAAGGATATGAAATTACAAACAAGTTGTTGAAGAAATCGACACAGTCATTTTTCTGCATCCACCAGTGGTGTGCACTGTGCAGAGTCCGAGCCTTCATCTTATCGAAGTAATCTTGTTAAACCCCAAGGGCTTGTAGAAAGCATTGGTTCTAAAGTCCTCGATGTAGACTACATATATTGATGGACCCAAGAGCTTTTTTTTCTTCTTTTTTTCCTTTTCTTTTTGCGGGAGAACGTGTGGCTTTCTGTTGCGCCTCTGCATATATTGATCCACCTGTTGCTCGGCCGCCGCCTCAAATGGCTAAGCTATATAGCTCCGCCTGTGCTACGCCCGTGTAGTCTCTTTACACGAGAGTAAAACTAGGGTTAACTTTGTCCGGATGCAAGCAAGTAGAGAGAGCGTCCTTGGATCGACGGGTCTCTTCTTTTCGCGCCTGCATGCAGACGTGCACAGCACAGTACACTGGCCGGCCGGTCGATCGTGTTGTTTTCTCCTCCTTTCTCCCCGAGGCCACACAGTACACTGGTCGTTGCAATTTGCAAAGCAAATCGCGGCCGGCCGGGAACGAAAAGGAAAAGGAGGAAACTCCACTCCACTCTTGGCCACTACCCTCTGCACACATGCTACAGCGCCTACCTGCCCAGTGGCCCGGTGTGCGGCTTCAAAGCTGGAGTGTTCGCCTGGGACACACTTTGCGGCTTCATCCACGGCCTAGCTAGGGGCGGCGTTCATGCGTGCCATGTACGTACTACGTACGTGTGGCGGCTACCGGCTACACGTCCATGCATCGGCTGGTGCACATTCTCCTTTTTCAAGGAATCGAGGGGTCGAGACTAGTCCCTTGATGAAACCACTGAGACCCATTACAAAAGCAAAAGGAATGTACTACAGCCAGACCATAGTTTGGACCTCATCCATGTAATGGCAGCTGAACTGGGACTAGCTTGAATGGTTAGTCTCTCTACGGTGGAACCAATCCACCAGGATTCAAGTCTCGGACTTTGACATTATTGCTTGCATTTTTCTGAATTTATTTCAGATTTTTCAGTAATGTTTGTTCAGTGGGTGAAGACGTTTCCATCGACTTCGTCGATCTCAGAAGAGTTATTTATCCAAAATCACCATACTTGAGGCTAGAATAACAACTTGGTACCACATTGAAGAAGGCAAAAAAAAATTACCGAAAATATGCCTAATGCGTAACGTTGAGCATGGATAGTCGGATAACCTCGCGAAAACAGTCAATCTGACTGGTTAGGCCCACCTGCAAGACTGACGTGGTATGCCTATGTGAAAATTTTGCTGAGTTGGACCTACGGCGCCGTATTAAAAAGGCAAAGCAGCTAAGCACCGAGCTACACACACACGTACGTGCTAGAGGACATGCATGATCTACCCTTCTCGACGACGATCCACTCAGAGTAGCCACGATCATGATACGTATGCATACATATGGGCTAGCTCCTACTGTACAGCTTGAGTGATTGACAAAAAACTATTACTTTAGGGGTTCGCGTCCCACAGAACTACCATTTTTTTAAAAATGGTCAAAAACTATCAAAAAACTTTAAAACGTGACTAAAAACTATCAGGTTGACTTAATGGTCATTTTGACCGTTTTAACAGCGATTCTGACGATAGTGACCCACTTGCCAGGCGGGTGGCCTGCCTAACAGCTAACGGCGCGCGCGCGGGGCCGTTAGGGCATCTCCAGCCGTTGGCCCCCAGGGGGCGCCTAAAATCGCCGCCTGGGGGTGAGCCGGCGCAAAAATTGGGCCTGGGGGCGAGTTGGTCCCCAGCCGCCGGCCCCAGGGCCGCCCCTAGGCACGTTTTAAAATAAAAGAAGTTCGGCTTAAACACGATAAAATTCGGCCAAACACGATAAATTTCGGCCAAACACAATAAATTTCGGCACATTTCGGTGAAGTTCGCGGATTTTCATTACATAGCACATATACATAAACTAATCTAAAGGAAAAACTGGCTAAAGTCGCCGCCGTCGCCGCCATCGTCGTCGGCGGCCTTCTCCTCCTTGACGCAGGCGCCCCTGCTGGACGCCTGCCCGGCGTCGCCATGGCGGACTGGTGGCGGCGCATCGTCGTCGTCGTCGTCGCTGTCGCAGATGACGATGACTCCGCCTTCGTCGCGGCCGCGTCGACGCTCCGCGAAGCGAAGCAGGGCGGCGCATTGGCGCTCCTTCGCCTTCTCCAGGCGCTCCTTCTCCATCGCTATGGAGTCCCTGCGCGCCCATTCCAGGGCCGCGTCGTCGTTGTCGAGCTCCGTCATCACCGGCGCGGCCGGCTCCTTCTTCACAGGCGCGAGCCCCGGCTCCGTCTTCACCGGCGCGAGCCCCGGCTCCGTCTTTGGCTTGACGCAGCGCGGAGGAGGAGCCAATGAGTAGGCGCGCCGGCCGCCCTCGTTGATGACGATGCCGGCGCTGCGAGTGCGCCGGTCGAGCGGCGTCTCCGCCGCGGGCTCGGCCTTGACGCCGAGCAGGGCCGAAGTGCCGGAGGAGTGCGATGAAGATCAGGAGGAGGAAGAAGAGGAGGAGGACCCGAACCTCCTTGGCGCCCATGGCCGGCGCGTCGGTGCTGCGCTGGGGCGGCCGCCCTCGCCGGGTACGCCAACGGCGGGTCGTTGCCGCCCTCGAGGTACGTCAGCACGCCCTTGAGTGTGCGGCCGGGGACGCCCCACCACAGGTGGTGCCCCTCGCTGTTCTGCCGGCCATCAACCACCGGCGCGCCGTTGATGGACGCCAAGCGCTGCTGCTGGCGGCGCTCGAAATACGCCGCCCAAGCCGCGTGGTTGTCGGCGGCGTACTGGGGGAGGGGGAGTTGGGCGTCGGTGAGGGAGGCGCGCACGACCTCGACTTCCTCGGCGAAGTACTTCGGCTTCGCCACGGCGTCGGGCAACGGGGGAATGGGCACTCCCCCGGCGCTGAGCCTCCACCCCGTCGGCCCGCGGCGCATGCCCGGCGGCGCCGGGATGTTCGCCTGGAACAGGAGCCAGGACTCCTGTTCACGGAGCGAACGGCAGCCGAAGCCGTTGGCCGCCGCCTCGTCTCCGGGGAAGCGTTCCGCCATGGCGACGGGCTCGGGAGAGGTAGAGAGATAGAGGGAGGGGCTGGGCGGCGGTGCTCGGGAGAGGTAGGGAGAGGGAGGAGCTGGGCGGCGGCGGGGGGCGGGGCTGGTGTGGGCAAAGGTGAGTGCAGACCACCGGCTATATAGCCGCGCCACACCCGTGTGTACGCATGCGAGGGAGGGGAGGCGTCGGTGCGCCGTCCCGTGACGCGTCGCCCGTGAGGAATCAATGGCAAGGCCGGCAGCCTTGGCATTGATTCCCCGCGGGAACCGAGGCCGTTGGGGGAAGACGAGGCGCCATGTCCCTGACGCGGCGGGCCCGCGGCTGTTTCGCGCCAAAACAGTTCGCCCCGGCGCCCCCGGGCGCCCCCCAGCGCGCCGGGTTCGGCCTGGGTCCGCCGGCGCTGTTTTCGGCCCAGGCCGGCGAAAATCGGGCTCCTGGGGGCGCGACTGGGCCGTTTTTTTGGCGCCGGCGCGAAAAAATCGTCTGGGGAGGCCTTCCTGGGGGTGCGGCTGGAGATGCCCTTAGAGCCGCTTGTCAGTCGCACCTGGTCGGACCAGGTCAGACCTGGCCGGCCGGTTCCTGTTGGGGAACGTAGCAGAAATTCAAAAAATTTCCTACGTGTCACCAAGATCTATCTATGGAGAAACCAGCAACGAGGGGAAGGAGAGTGCATTTACATACCCTTGTAGATCGCTAAGCGGAAGCGTTCAAGAGAACGGGGTTGAAGGAGTCGTACTCGTCGTGATCCAAATCACCGGAGATCCTAGTGCCGAACGGACGGCACCTCCGCGTTCAACACACGTACATCCCGGTGACGTCTCCCATGCCTTGATCCAACAAGGAGAGAGGGAGAGGTTGAGGAAGACTCCATCCAGCAGCAGCACAACGGCGTGGTGGTGGTGGAGGAGCGTGGTGATCCAGCAGGGCTTCGCCAAGCACCGCGAGATATGAGGAGAAAGAGAGGTAGGGCTGTGGCAACAAGAGAAGAAACTTCGTTTGTTGGCTGCTCCTTTGCCTCCACTATATATAGGGGAGAGGGGGGGCGGCGGCCAGCCCAGATCCCATCTGGTGGGGCGGCCAAGGGGGGAGAGGGGAAACTTGCCCCCCAAGCTAGGTGGGGCGCCCCCTCCCCAAACCCTAGGCGCCTTGGGCCCTTGTGGGGGCGCACCAGCCTACCTGGGGCTGGTCCCCTCCCACACTTGGCCCATGCAGCCATCCGGGGCCGGTGGCCCCACTTGGTGGACCCCCGGGACCCTCCTGGTGGTCCCGGTACGTTACCGATAAAACCCGAAACTTTTTCGGTGACCAAAACAGGACTTCCCATATATAAATCTTTACCTCCGGACCATTCTGGAACTCCTCGTGACGTCCGGGATCTCATCCGGGACTCCGAACAACATTCGGTAACCACATACAAACTTCCTTTATAACCCTAGCGTCATCGAACCTTAAGTGTGTAGACCCTACGGGTTCGGGAACCATGCAGACATGACCGAGACGTGCTCCGGTCAATAACCAACAGCGGGATCTGGATACCCATGTTGGTTCCCACATGTTCCGCGATGATCTCATCGGATGAACCACGATGTCGAGGATTCGATCAATCCCGTATACAATTCCCTTTGTCTAGCGGTATTGTACTTGCCCGAGATTCGATCGTCGGTATCCCGATACCTTGTTCAATCTCGTTACCGGCAAGTCTCTTTACTCGTTCCGTAACACATCATCCCGTGATAAACGCCTTGATCACATTGTGCACATTATGATGATGTCCTACCGAGTGGGCCCAGAGATACCTCTCCGTCACACGGAGTGACAAATCCCAGTCTCGATTCGTGCCAACCCAACAGACACTTTCGGAGATACCCGTAGTGCACCTTTATAGCCACCCAGTTATGTTGTGACGTTTGGCACACCCAAAGTATTCCTACGGTATCCGGGAGTTGCACAATCTCATGGTCTAAGGAAATGATACTTGACATTAGAAAAGCTTTAGCATGCGAACTACACGATCTTGTGCTATGCTTAGGATTGGGTCTTGTCCATCACATCATTCTTCTAATGATGTGATCCTGTTATCAATGACATCCAATTTCCATGGTCAGGAAACCGTAACCATCTATTGATCAATGAGCTAGTCAACTAGAGGCTTACTAGGGACATGGTGTTGTCTATGTATCCACACATGTATCTGAGTTTCCTATCAATACAATTCTAGCATGGATAATAAACGATTATCATGAACAAGGAAATATAATAATAACTAATTTATTATTGCCTCTAGGGCATATTTCCAACAGTCTCCCACTTGCACTAGAGTCAATAATCCAGTTCACATCGCTATGTGATTAACACTCAAGGTCACATCCCCATGTGACTAACACCCAAAGAGTTTACTAGAGTCAATAATCTAGTTCACATTACCATGTGATTAACACTCGATGAGTTCTGGGTTTGATCATGTTATGCTTGTGAGAGATGTTATAGTCAACGGGTCTGAATCTTTCAGATCCGTGTGTGCTTTACAAATCTCTATGTCATCTCCCAGATGCAGCTACCACGTTCTATTTGGAGCTATTCCAAATAACTGTTCTACTATACGAATCCAGTTTACTACTCAGAATAATCTGGATTAGTGTCAAAGTTTGCATCGGTGTAACCCTTTACGACGAACTCTTTTACCACCTCCATAATCGAGAAAATTCCTTAGTCCACTAGTTACTAAGGATAACTTTGACCGCTGTCCTGTGATCCATTCTTGGATCACTTTTGTACCCCTTGACTGACTCATGGCAAGGCACACTTCAGGTGCGGTACACAGCATAGCATACTGTAGAGCCTGCGTCTAAAGCATAGGGGACGACCTTCGTCCTTTCTCTCTATTCTGCTACGGTCAGGTTTCGAGTCTTACTCAATGTTCACACCTTATAACACAGCCAAGAACTCCTTCTTTGCCGATCCATTTTGAACTCCTTCAAAATCTTGTCACGGTATGTATTCATTTGAAAGTACTATTAAGCGTTTTGATCTATCCTTATAGATCTTAATGCTCAATACTCAAGTAGCCTAATCCAGGTTTTCCATTGAAAAACACTTTTCAAATAACTCTGCATGCTTTCCAGAAATTCTACATCATTTCCGATCAACAATATGTTAACAACATATACTCATCGGAAATTCTATAGTGCTCCCACTCACTTCTTTGGAAATACAAGTTTCTCATAAACTTTGTATAAACCCAAAATCTTTGATCATCATCAAAGCGTATATTCCAACTCCGAGATGCTTACTCCAGTCCTTAGAAGGATTTCTAGAGCTTTGCATACTTGTTAGCATCTTTCAGGATTGTTAAAACCTTCTGGTTGTATCACATACAACCTTTCCTCAAGAAAATCGTGAGGAAACAATGGTTTTTGACATCCTATCTGCAAGATTTCATAAATAATGCAGTGACTGCTAATATAATTCCAACAGACTCTTAGCATCGCGACGAGTGAGAAAGTCTCACCGTAGTCAACTCCTTGAACTTGTCGGGAAACATCTTAACGACAAGTCGAGCTTTCTTAATGGTGACATTTACCATCATTGCCCGTCTTCCTTTTAAAATCCATCTGTACTCAACAGCCTTACGACCATCGAGCCGTTCTGCCAAAGTCTACACTTTGTTTTCATACATGGATCCTCTCTCGGATTTTATGGCCTCGAGCCATTTATCGGAATCCGGGCCCACCATCGCTTCTCCGTAGCTCGCAGGTTCATTGTTGTCTAGCAACATGACTTCCAAGACAGGATTACGTACCACTCTGAAGTAGTACGCATCCTTGTCGTCCTACGAGGTTTGGGAGTGACTTGATCCGAAGTCTCATGATCAATATCATAAGCTTCCACTTCAATTGGTGTAGGTGCCACAGGAACAACTCTTTGTGCCCTGCTATACACTAGTTGAAGTGACGGTTCAATAACCTCATCAAGTCTCCACCATCCTCCCACTCAATTCTTTCGAGAGAAACCTTTCCTCGAGAAAGGACCCGATTCCAGAAACAATCCCTATTGCTTTCGGATCTGAATTAGGAGGTATACCCAACTGTTTTGGGTGTCCTACGAAGATGCATTTTATCCGCTTTGGGTTCGAGCTTATCAACCTAAAACTTTTTCACATAAGCGTCGCAGCCCCAAACTTTTAAGAAACGACAACTCAGGTTTCTCCAAACCATAGTTCAAACTGTTTCGTCTCAACGGAATTACGTGGTGCCCTATTAAAGTGAGTGCGGTTGTCTCTAATGCCTAACCCATGAACAATAGTGGTAATTCGATAAGAGACATCATGGTACGCACCATATCCAATAGGGTGCAACTATGATGTTCGGACACACCATCACACTATGGTGTTCCAGGCGGTATTAGTTGTGGAACAATTTCCACAGTGTCTTAATTGTGTGCTAAACTTGTAACTCAGATATTCATTTCTATGATCATGTCATAGACATTTTATCCTCTTGTCACGAAGATCTTCAACTTCACTCTGAAATTACTTGAACCATTCAATAATTCAGACTTGTGTTTCATCAAGTAAATATACTCAGTATCTACTTAAATCATCTATGAAGTAAGAATATAACGATATCCACTCCGTGCCTCAGCACTCATTGGACTGCACACATCAAAATGTATTACTTCCAACGAGTTGCTTTCTTGTTCCACCTTACTGAAAACGAGGCTTTTCAGTCATCTTGCCCATGTGGTATGATTTGCATGTCTCAAGTGATTCAAAATCAAGTGAGTCCAAACGATCCATCTGTATAGAGTTTCTTCATGCATATCTACCAACAAACATGGTTAGCATGTCTCAATCCTTTCAAAAATGAGTGAGTCCAAAGATCCATCAACATGGAGCTTCTTCATGCGTTTTATACCAATATGACTCAAATTGCAGTGCCACATTTGTGTGGTACTATCATTACTATCTTATACCTTTGGCATGAAAATGTGTATCACTACGATCAGGATGGTATTATTCAAATAAACAAAGTAACCATTATTCTCCTTAAATGAATAACCGTATCGCGATAGACATAATCCAATCATGTCTATGCTCAACGCAAACACCAAATAACAATTATTTAGGTTTTAATACCAATCTCGATGGTAGAGGGAGCGTACGATATTTGATCAACCTTGGAAATACTTCCAACACATATCGTCATCTCACCTTTTAGCTAGTCTCCATTTATTCCGTAGCCTTTTGTTTCGAGTTACTAACACTTAGCAACCGAATCGGTATCTAATACCCTGGTGCTACTAGGAGTACTAGTAAAGTACACATTATAATGCATATCCAATATACTTCTGTCGACCTTGCCAGCCTTCTCATCTACCAAGTATCTAGGGTGGTTCTGCTTCAGTGACTGTTCCCCTTATTACAGAAGCACTTAGTCTCGGGCTTGGGTTCAACTTTGGGTTTCTTCACTAGAACAGCAACTGATTTGTTGTTCCATGAAGTATCCCTTTCTTGCCCTTGCCCTTCTTGAAACTAGTGGTTTTACTAACCATCAACGATTGATGCTCCCTTTTGATTTCTACTTTCGCGGTGTCGCGAATAGCTCAAGGATCATATCTATCCCTGATATGTTATAGTTCATCACGAAGCTCTAGTAGCTTGGTGGCAGTGACTTTGGAGAACCATCACTATTTCATCTGGAAGATCAACTCCCACTCAATTCAAGCGATTGTTGTACTCAGACAATCTGAGCACAAGCTCAAGATTGAGCTTTTCTCCCTTATTATGCAGGCTAAGAAAATCGTCGGAGGTCTTATACCTCTTGACGTGGGCACGAGCCTGAAATCCCAATTTCAGTCCTTGGAACATCTCATATGTTCTGCGATGTTTCAGAAACGTCTTTGGTGCCTCAATTCTAAACCATTTAGCATTACGCACTGAACTATCATGTAGTCATCAAAACGTGTATGTTAGATGTTCGCAACATCCACAGACGACGTTCGAGGTTCAGCACACTGAGCGGTGCATTAAGGACATAAGCCTTCTACTGTCTGCATAATTGCTACTATCAACTTTCAACTAATTTTTCTCTAGGAACATATCTAAACAGTAGAACTAAAGCGCGAGCTATGACATAATTTGCAAAATCCTTTTGACTATGTTCAGGATAAACAAGTTCATCTTATGAACTCCCACTCAGATAGACATCCCTCTAGTCATCTAAGTGATTACATGATCCGAGTCAACTAAGCCGTGTCCGATCATCACGTGAGACGGACTAGTCATCATCGGTGAACATCTTCATGTTGATCGTATCTTACCATACGACTCATGCTCGACCTTTCGGTCTCTTGTGTTCCGAGGCCATGTCTGTACATGCTAGGCTCGTCAAGTTAACCTAAGTGTTCGCATGTGTTCCGAGGCCATGTCTGTACATGCTAGGCTCGTCAACACCCGTTGTATTCGAACGTAAGAATCTATCACACCCGATCATCACGTGGTGCTTCGAAACGATGAACTTTCGCAACGGTGCACAGTTAGGGAGAACACTTCTCTTGAAATTTTAGTGAGGGATCATCTTATTTAAGCTACCGTCGTTCTAAGCAAATAATATGTATAAACATGATAAACATCACATGCAATCAAATAGTGACATGATATGGCCAATATCATATTGCTCCTTTTGATCTCCATCTTCAGGGCTCCATGATCATCATCGTCACCGGCATGACACCATGATCTCCATCATCATGATCTCCATGAAGTTGTCTCGCCAACTTATTACTTCTACTACTATGGCTACCAGTTAGCAATAAAGTAAAGTAATTACATGGCGTTGTTCAATGACACGCAGGTCATACAATAAATAAAGACAACTCCTATGGCTCCTGCCGGTTGTCATACTCATCGACATGCAAGTCGTGATTCCTATTACAAGAACATGATCAATCTCATACATCACATATCATTCATCACATTCTTCTTAGCCATATCACATCACATAGCATACCCTGCAAAAACAAGTTAGACGTCCTCTAATTGTTGTTTGCATGTTTTACGTGGCTACTATGGGTTTCTAGCAAGAACGTTTCTTACCTACGCAAAAACCACAACGTGATATGCCAATTGCTATTTACCCTTCATAAGGACCCTTTTCATCGAATCCGATCCGACTAAAGTGGGAGAGACAGACACCCGCTAGCCACCTTATGCAACTAGTGCATGTCAGTCGGTGGAACCAGTCTCACGTAAGAGTACGTGTAAGGTCGGTCCGGGCCGCTTCATCCCACAATGCCGCCGAATCAAGATTGGACTAGTAACGGTAAGCATATTGAACAAAATCAACGCCCACAACTACTTTGTGTTCTACTCGTGCATAGAAACTACGCATAGACCTAGCTCATGATGCCACTGTTGGGGAACGTAGCAGAAATTCAAAAAATTTCCTATGTGTCACCAAGATCTATCTATGGAGAAACCAGCAACGAGGGGAAGGAGAGTGCATTTACATACCCTTGTAGATCGCTAAGCGGAAGCATTCAAGAGAACGGGGTTGAAGGAGTCGTACTCGTCGTGATCCAAATCACCGGAGATCCTAGTGCCGAACGGACGGCACCTCCGCGTTCAACACACGTACAGCCCGGTGACGTCTCCCATGCCTTGATCCAGCAAGGAGAGAGGGAGAGGTTGAGGAAGACTCCATCCAGCAGCAGCACAACGGCGTGGTGGTGGTGGAGCGTGGTGATCCAGGAGGGCTTCGCCAAGCACCGCGAGATATGAGGAGAAAGAGAGGTAGGGCTGCGCCAACAAGAGAAGAAACTTCGTCTGTTGGCTGCTCCTTTGCCTCCACTATATATAGGGGGAGAGGGGGGGCTGCGCCCCCACCTAGGGTTCCACCCTAGGGGCGGCGGCCAGCCCAGATCCCATCTGGTGGGGCGGCCAAGGGGGGGAGAGGGGAAACTTGCCCCCCAAGCTAGGTGGGGCGCCCCCTCCCCAAACCCTAGGTGCCTTGGGCCCTTGTGGGGGGGCGCACCAGCCCACCTGGGGCTGGTCCCCTCCCACACTTGGCCCATGCATCCCTCCGGGGCCGGTGGCCCCACTTGGTGGACCCCCGGGACCCTCCTGGTAGTCCCGGTACGTTACCGATAAAACCCGAAACTTTTTCGGTGACCAAAACAGGACTTCCCATATATAAATCTTTACCTCCGGACCATTCCGTAACTCCTCATGACGTCCGGGATCTCATCCAGGACTCCGAACAACATTCGGTAACCACATACAAACTTCCTTTATAACCCTAGCGTCATCAAACCTTAAGTGTGTAGACCCTACGGGTTCGGGAACCATGCAGACATGACCGAGACGTCCTCCGGTCAATAACCAACAGCGGGATCTGGATACCCATGTTGGTTCCCACATGTTCCACGATGATCTCATCGTATGAACCACGATGTCGAGGATTCGATCAATCCCGTATACAATTCCCTTTGTCTAGCGGTATTGTACTTGCCCGAGATTCGATCGTCGGTATACCGATACCTTGTTCAATCTCGTTACCGGCAAGTCTCTTTACTCATTCTGTAACACATCATCCCGTGATCAACTCCTTGATCACATTGTGCACATTATGATGATGTCCTACCGAGTGGGCCCAGAGATACCTCTCCGTCACACGGAGTGACAAATCCCAGTCTCGATTCATGCCAACCCAACAGACACTTTCGGAGATACCCATAGTGCACCTTTATAGCCACCCAGTTACGTTGTGACTTTTGGCACACCCAAAGTATTCCTACGGTATCCGGGAGTTGCACAATCTCATGGTCTAAGGAAATGATACTTGACATTAGAAAAGCTTTAGCATGCGAACTACACGATCTTGTGCTATGCTTAGGATTGGGTCTTGTCCATCACATCATTCTTCTAATGATGTGATCCCGTTATCAATGACATCCAATGTCCATGGTCAGGAAACCGTAACCATCTATTGATCAACGAGCTAGTCAACTAGAGGCTTACTAGGGACATGGTGTTGTCTATGTATCCACACATGTATCTGAGTTTCCTATCAATACAATTCTAGCATGGATAATAAACGATTATCATGAACAAGGAAATATAATAATAACTAATTTATTATTGCCTCTAGGGCATATTTCCAACAGTTCCCCATTCCGCACCAGCTCTCTCACTCTCCCCCGAGCTCCTCCCTTGCCCTAGCCGTCGCCAGCCATAGCGGCTGTGGATGCAAACTCCGGCGACGATTCAGGCATACCTCCGGGCGGCAGCACGGCGCAACAGCTTTCTCAGTCCGAATCTAATCCTTCCGCTGGCGGCGCACAGCAGAGGTTGGATTGGTCGGCGCCGGCGCGACCACCATCGACGACAAGAAGCAGAGCTCAAGGTCGGTGGAAGCTTCCTCGTTCTGCGGGCGGCGGCAGGTACGGCATAGTTTTTTGCATGGTTGTGAGATTTAGAGATTCAGAGAATCAGTAAATTATGCTAGTTTTTTTGCATGGTTAGATTTAGTTATGGTGACCTTGCAAATTGTTAGTATTGTGCATACTTTGTTGTGTAAGAAACTGAAAAAAGCAGTTTGACAGAAACTCAATATTGTGCCTAGTTAGGTTCAGTTATCCTGTTTTCAGTTAATAAAGGTATTTCATTTTATAATTTTCAGAATTGATGACCCAAAGTGGTCAATTGTGTTCCATTTCAATGCCAGAGAATCTGTGGTTCAAAATTTATACCAGTCAGACATATCATATTTGACAATGCTTTCTCTTATTGGGAGTGAGGGCTTTGTGGCTGATGATTATATGTACTATGTATTTGATGAGGAGAAATGATTAGAAGGTTTAGATAAAAAATGTTGTGAAGATGATGTGCAGCAGATGTTCGCACACTCTCATAATGAAAAGTTTCTGAACATAAGAGTAGTGGGAGCTCTTGAGGAATGTAACGCAGATGAAAATCATGAAAACAGAGATAGTTATTTTGCTGAACATTGCATTAACACTCAACAAAGTTGCACTAAGTTGGTGGATATAAGCATGGATAGAAAGGAAGAGCTGAAGAAAAGCATGGTGCAGAGAGAGGCTGACCTTAACCATTTTGAAGGTGACACTGATGTGTCTGAATTTGTTTCTGATGATGAAGCTGCAAATTCAGGTTCAGATGGGAACAATGTGGATTTTCAGTCAGAGTATTCCTCTGAAGATGAAGCTGCAAAACAAGATACAGAAGTGGTACAGAAACTGAAGGTAGTGAGAAAACCTAGTCCAACTAGTAGATCCCACCATGAGGTTGAGAAAATGGAGAAAGCAGATTGGTTCCCTGAAGCAGATGAAAAATGTTTCCCTGGTGATTATGGCATCAGTGATGAAGAAGATGAGCCTGAAGGATCCTATAAACTACCAAGTGGTAGGAAGAGAAGGAATAAGAAGTTGAAAGACAGGGTATGGTATGATCACAAACTTCAAGGACCAGTAGAACAGTTCTGTAAGGGCTTGTGCTTCACCACTGTGTATGAGTTCAGAGATGCACTTAGGGATTTTCACATTAGGACTTTGAGAAATTTTCAATACCACAGAAATGCCCCAGATAGGATTATCGTTTGGTGCTCAGAGAGAGCCACCCAGGGATGTGATTTTTATATATGTGCCTCTAAGTTAGCTCATGAAAAAACATTCTGCATCAAGAAGTGTGATATATTGCACACTTGTGGAGCATGTGCAGAGTCCACAAAGGTTACTACTAAGTGGATGTCAAGGTCAGTAGAGGCAGCATTGAGAGAAGACATTAGATCTCATGTGGATGCATTAATTAAGAAGACCAAGACTAAGTTTTTAGTGGATGTATCAAGAAGTGTGGCATATAGGGCAAGGAGGAAGGATGTTGCTATAGTTCAAGGTGACCACAAGCAGCAGTACTTGAGGCTCAGGGATTATCTTCAAGAAGTTCTTGACACAAACCCAGGTAGCAGGTGTATAGTAACAATATTTGAAGATCCAGAGAACCCAGCACCTACTCCTAGATTCAAGTATATGTTCTATTGTTTAGCAGCTTCAAAGGAAGGTTTCCTTAATGATTGCAGACCATTTATAGGTCTTGATGGATGCTTCATCAAGTTAACCACTGGGCAGCAAATTCTTGCAGCCACAGGAAGGGATGTAAACAACAATATTTATCCTATAGATTTTGGTGTGGTTGACAAGGAAGATGGTGAAAGTTGGAATTGGTTTTTAACTCAATTGAGATGTTGCATTTGCAGTGGCAACAAATTTGGAACATACACTATCATGTCTGACAGGCAAAAGGTTGGGAAGAATTTCATTGAGTAATTTATGTTATTACTTTTTTAATTATTTCATTTTTTACAATTGTATTAATAATTTGTGAATGTGCAGGGCTTGCTTAAGGCAATAAATGAGGTATTCCCTGATTCACCTCAAAGGTATTGTCTTAGGCACATATATGCAAATTTTCAATCTGCTGGATTTAGAGGCCAGGAACTAATGAAGTGTATTAACAAGGATAGCTACTCCTACACTAAACATGGGCATGAACTAGGCATGGCAGAGCTAAAAGCACAGTCTGAGGATGCTTGGAAATGGCTCAAAAAAATTGAGGTCTCTACTTGGTCTAGGTTTGCTATGGATCATACTTGCAAAACAGATTTAGTTGTGAACAATCTAAGTGAAGTCTTCAACAAGATGATACTGGATGTTAGGGCCAAACCAATAAGGACAATGTTTGAAGGGATTAGGACCAAGCAAATAATCAAGAGGCAACAAACTAGGGAGAAGTTACAGATTAGTAGGTGGACAATCACACCAACCTACTCAGAGATTTTAGAAGAGAACAAGCAGTATGCCAAGTATTGTCAGGCTGACAGAGCTGGTCCAACAATTTGGCAAGTCACTAGCAAAGAAAAACAGTATTATGTGGACATGGAAGGGTATACATGTGACTGTAAGAGATGGAACATGACTGGTGTACCTTGCAGTCATGGCATATCTGTACTGACAAAGTAAAAGCTGCATCCTGAAGACTATGTCAATGACTTTTTCAAGAAGCCACTTTATTTGGAGACATACAAAGAAATTATATACCATGTTCCTGGTCCAGAATTCTGGCCTCACACAAGCATTCCAGACATTGAACCTCCTGTGTTTAAAGAAAAGATAGTCAAAAAACAGACTGCAAGGAGGAAAGGATAGTTTGAAGTTCCTGCCCCAAGAGACACCAGTAGGATGGGAACAATTGTCTGTGAAAATTGTGGGTTGGAAGGACACAAGTATACAAGTTGCAATAAGACTCTTAGGCCTAAACTGCAAATGAGGAAAAACAAACACCAGGTAATTATCAAGCATCAGAGCAATGTTTCCTTTTACATAGTCTAATCTAAGTTAAGTTTGACCTTTAATGCAGGAAAACAGGGCAGTCTATGCACCTGCTCCATCTGCTCCAGTACAAACTCCAAGAGCACCAACCCCTAGTGCAAGAGCACTAGCACCACATGCAAGAGCACCAGCTCCTGCTGCATCTGCACCAGCTCCTACTACAACAGCTAAAAGGGGTAGGCCTGCAGGTGAAGGGAGAGGCAAGGGATTCACTGCACCAAGATCTGTTGCTGCAACTTCAGATGTTTTGGGTGGTAACAAAAGGAAGAGGTTTGCAAGTAGCAGATTGAGGTGTTATTTCTATGCCAGTGGTAACTGACACTATAAAAAGGTAGAACTTCTCTCTTTGAACCTGTTTGAATTAGTTTAGAACCTGTTTCACTTTGTTTTGAACCTGTCTGTACTTTTCTGCATGAGTATGTCTGAATTTGTGTGAACCTGACCAAACCTGACTATACTTCTATCAAATTTGTGGTGTAACGCGGGCCTGATGGTGGGCTTCCGTGTTGGACCTAACTAACCCACCAAGCCTGCCACACTGTCTACATAAGAGAGGCCACCAGAAACCACTGGATCCCTGCACCTCATTCCCCTTGACCAAAACCTAGCCGCCACTGATGGATCCACAGTTAGGAGAGGTAGTTGATGAACAAGACGAGGTTGCTAGGGCTGAAAGGAGGGCCAACCGTCGAGCACAAGCACAGAAGCGACGCCAGAGGATTGCTGCCATGATTATGGCGGAACGCAACCAGAATGACGTGAAGCAGTTCAAGGAGGTGTTCCCAGAAGGAACCAACATCACAGATGAACTAATCATCTGGTGGGCCAGAGACAGGGCATCTTTCCATCGATTCCAAGCAACAAGGAAGAGATGGACTCAGATCCTGGCTGCAGCAGAAGGAAGACAAGATTTGGATTAGTTCAACGCGGTAGTTTCTCACTAAATTCTGGTGTTTCTGAATCTGCTTGTCTTGTGCTCAATATTGCCCTGAATCTTGTTCTTAGTCTTGCTTTGAATCTTGTCTTGTTCTGAACTTTCTGAACTTTATGATTGCAGTGAAGGATGCAGTTCAAGAGATGCACCAACCGTGATGAAGACGATGCAATGTGGCTGCCTGAATCTATGTTAAAGATTATGCTTATTTTCTGAACTATCTATATTTGGGTTGTTGGAAAATCTATGATAAATATTATGCTTATTTTCTAAGAAATGTATCCATGGCACAGTAGTTTTAAGTTTGAACTTATGCCTGAATCCATCTATCTGCATTTATCTGAATGTTTCTATACTTGGGTTTGCTGAAATGTGATTTTTTGGTCACTCTAATTTTTGAAATACTTTGACCATCAACTACTCCACTGTTTGAGCACACAAGTTTCAAGTTGCTGGGTTTCAACAAAGACTTTAATTGCAACACAACTACCACCATTTCTCACACTCAATCTACCACTTCCCCACTGTCACACTCCACCGCACTTCCTCCACTCCAACATTTAAGTAGCCCAACAACTCACTCTATCTCTGCTCACTCTACCTCTCTCACTCCACCTACATCCATGGCTGGTTCTTCCTCTACGCCAGACCCATGGCTGAACCCCTTCCCCACCGGCAAGGGCTGGGTTGCCATGCTTTTTGGGTCGGCTCGCGGCGACGAAGACCTCTTCCTTGACTACATGAAGATTGCCATGAGATACAGCAGCGCACAAGGGCTCGTGGATGCATCAGAAGACGTGAGGAAGAAGTAGCGCATGGACCAACGCTATGCAACCCCAGGTAAGGGTATCATTCCCATCGACATGTTGCTGTGGGCAATGAAGGAGGCGGACTCCGGCGATGCTGGGCAGAGGGAACGGTGGGCAGCCCACCGCTATATCCCTCCAGCACAAGCTACAACTCCAACTACTATGGGCAACGACGACAAGGACCTGTAGATCATCGCCCCACCAGCACTGCTGGCTCGCCGACGTCCTCCTCCCATCATCGTTATCGATGGAGACGAAGAGGAGGTGCCAGAGCTGTCACCTACCACTCAAATCAAGCAAAAGGTGCAACGGTCAGGTCGCATAGCAAGGCAGGGGCCTAACAATCTGAAACTGTAAGTTTCAGATTCAGTTACAGCAGTTATCGCCAGATCTATGTTAGATTCAGTTCTTTCAGTTTATCAGGGTGTTTGCAATCTCAGTGAGATTCAGTTATGTCAGTTTAAGTGTCTTTGAACAATTTCAGTGTCCATGTCCTATCTATGTAAGACTAAATGCTATCTATGGGAGACTAAATGTCTTCCAGACTTCTCTGAATTTGTCTGAACCTGTGATGAAGCAATTTATGAAGTAAACAGATCTCAGCAAGAACTTATGATACAACACACACAAATAAACTACATCAGACTTAGATAATTTAGTTCTTAACTTAACTTAGCACCAGTTCTCAGCATCAGGATAATAGTTGGGCAGTATAGATCAGGGCAAACACCACCCCCACACCAACCAAAATGATCTGAACCCATTACAGTTCTTAGGTAGTTCTAAGGTAGTTCATAGGTAGATCAGGGCATATTTGCACCAGACTGATCATTCCTAGGCCAATTATATATATAGGCCTCATATATACTTACCATCCAGAGCTGCCACTTCACTCCTCCATCACAACTTCCTTTATCTTGTCCAGCTTTTCCTTACACCCATGACCAACCTTAAGGAGCTCAGCAATGACATTCTCCAGCTTATTCTTCTCTTCTTTAAGGAGATCTTTCTCCACCTCTAGCTCCTTCATGGCCTTCCTTGTGTTTTGGATTATATCAGCTTGACTCTGAAGGATGCACCTTTCAGATGCACCTTTGTTCTTTCTTGAGCTTAAGCTTCTCCATTTGAAGCTCAATCTTTGTTTGCTCCTCAAGTTGCTTCTTCTTCTCCTTCAGTTCATTGATTGCCTGGCTTGTGCAATCCATGTCATAAGATTTGATTCCATCCTGATAATCAAACAACTTGGACACATCATCCACCAGCTGGCTATACTGATTGGCCAGAGAATCAAGCTCCTTCTGCAGTTTTGCAACCTCTATCCCATGAGCCTCATTATCCTGGGCTCTACCAAGGTTCTGCTCATGATACATATCCCAGAGCTTGCTTAAGCACCTTTGCAGAATTACAGGCCAGGGGGCATCTACCCACTCCAGAACACTACAGTTCACACCATCCTGAAAATCAATTTAAATTTACAGTGAACAAGCAAATTCAGAATAACAAATCATAAACAATAATGATATAAGCTACACTAGCTAGTTATTTCTATACTAAAAATACAATACATCAATATGTTTCATATGTTTCCAGTGCTCTTTACTACAAGTACAGCATTCAGACATACCAATGTTTTCAGACTTAAGGAAATTTCAGAAGAACAGCAACTAAACAGTCTGTTTCCACTACATAGCAGAAATTTAAGCTACTCAAATCCACACCAACTTGGTCCATTACCTCACTAGCACATCCTATGAATCTCCTGCCAGTGTCAGTGCCTTCAAATGCCACAAACTTGCTCGCCCTCTGCCTGTGCAGGATGCACCTTCTGTCAGATTCAGTCACAAGCCTACGGAAACTAGGGTCTATCACAGTGTCAGGAGTTTGCTGCAAAAACAAAAGCATATCTATATCAAGAACAACTCACATATATCAACTTAAATGGAAAAATCTCAAATATCTTCAAACCCTAACCCTAACTCTAGAACAGAACAGACAGGAGAGGGAGAGGATAGCCTGAGCTGACTTACAAAGTACTCCATCTGCATGCTGCTGAACTCGCTCATGTACTCGTCATCGTCGCCCGACGTCTCGTTGCTGTTCGGCCACGACAGCATGGTCGCGGCGTCGCCGGAGCGCGAGAAGAAGAAACAGAAGCAGAGGAGAGCAGAGAGGAGTGGAGTGAGCTCGGGGAGAGTGAGAGAGCTGGTGGGGACGAGCGGCCCGGCCGGCCAGGTTATGACCTGGTCCGACCAGGTGCGGCCGACGAGCGGCTCTAACGGCCCCGCGCGCACGCCGTTAGCCGTTAGGCGGGCCGGCCGCCTGGCAAGTGGGCCACTATCGTCAGGATCGCTGTTAAAATGGTTAAAACGACCATTAAGTCAATCTGATAGTTTTTAGTCACGTTTTTAAGTTTTTTATAGTTTTTGGCCATTTTTAAAAAAGTGGTAGTTCTGTGGGACACGAACCCCTAAAGTATTTTAGGTAGTTTTTTATCAATCACTCGTACAGCTTAGGGGCTGCCGGCGAACAAGGTACCTTTACCACGAGAGGATCGATCGACCGATCGAGATGCATGCGAGGTGTCGCGCGCGCGCACGCGTGGAGTGCAATGAACCTGCGCGAAAACACAGGACCGCCGCCCCGCCCCGCCCCGTGCGCACGATGTGGTTGGTTCTCTGCACCTGCGCGCGGCACGGCTGGTGCGCGCGCGTCTCATCATCCTCCTCCTCCTCCCCCTCCGTGTAGCAGCAGCAGCAGTCGTAGCGTCGTAGGTGTGGCTACGGAATGCGGCGGGAGGTACGTGCGCGTACGGGCCGAGGGCGTTTTTCTCCGACACACGCTGCATGCTGATCGAGACGAGACGGATCGATCGATCGATATTGGGTACGAGACGAACCGTGCGTGCGTGACCACTTGACATAAGTGGTTAGCTATCTCAAAAACAATGAACCGTGCGTGCGTGCGTGCGTGCTGGGTCGACTTGACGACGGCACGCGCGCCTTTGCTTTGCTTTGCTTGACCTCGCCTCGACCGGTCGCCTTTTGCCACTGATTCCATTCCATTCCATCCATCACACTCTGCCATGCGCGTACGTGCTCTAGGAAAACCAAACTACTACTACTATGGTCTATGGTCGTGCAAAATGATTGTGCCGCGCAGCAGTCGGGGCCAAGTCGACGCACACTATCCCGCTGGTTAGGGCTAGCTGGAATCCGAGCTGTGATGGTGGTAACCATCTGTGTCCTATCCTGTTGCGAGGTCCACGCGTCAACGCTAGAGAGCGTCACACCGCACCAACCCGGGTGCGAGACATGATGTTGATGACCAGTCCCGATTAGCTAACAGCATCTCCACCACAGTATCCATATTTGTTTGTGCTCACCTAAAATAAGTTCCTAGGCATAGGAGAAATGCGCGTTCAGGATTTTTTTTTTCATGAGAGATGCGCATCTTGAGTTGCATGGCTTGCGGGTGCAACCACAGTTGGGCGGTTTGCGCATGGCCGTCAAAGGATGTGCAACTAGAGTTGGTTTATTTCATAGTCACGCATTTAGGATGTGAGATGTTCTCAAACCAGATGCTACAGGTGGTGCCTCCGTTCCGTTCATCATCATCTTCGTCCTAGTTAGGGACCGGCCGCAAGACCCACTTCATTTACTTCATCGCTAACCACTAGTCCTTAACCTTGCAAGTACAAGTGAGCCATCCAGTCCAGATAAACAAAGACGAGCAAGACATGTGCTGAGTTGGACCTAGGGCCAGCCAGCTTCCGGCATGAGTCCAGATGCGGCTTGGCTTGGCTTGCCGCCACCTTGCGGCGCCACATGCATCACCATCATCATCATCACACAAAGACGGAGGCAGCACAAAAGCAGGTCTACACAAGCAACGACCAGAGGGAGGCGACCTGGACCTGGAAAGAAAGCAACGGCGCGGACAAGGAACGCACCAACGGAGCGCGACCCGTCCTTCCGCCACGCGGGGCAATGCACCTAGCAAAGCAAAGCCCCTCGATCTGCAAAGAGCATTGCAGGCCACAAGACATGCCGAATCATTTCATGGCAACCTGACGGGAGGGGTGAGAGGTCGATCGCGGCCACAAATGTTGACTTGCGCGCCCATTCTCGTACAGCAAAGCTCCTCTTTCCGGCGAGCAGGAGAAAGGCCCGCGCATGATGCGGCCGACGTGCCTGCACGAGCAATGGCTCTCATCATTTGACAGGACCAGCGACCAAAGCTTTCCGCCGCGACGGCGAAACCTGGGGTGAGAAACTGGGGAACCCATTATTGCCTTACCTATCCATATATGTGCACCAAGGTACTAGGCAGCAAATGCATGTTCACAAGAAAGATGGGTAACAACTAGCTACACTGGAAAGAGCGGTGCGGCTTTGCTGCAAACAGCGGATAAACTCGTCTGAACTGATGAAGTGAAAGTTATAGTTTGGACCCTGAAAACAACAGTTCAAACAACCTGAAGTGACCCCCCTATCAGCTGTTAAGAAGTTATATAAGAACCACCCTTCCTCAGAAACTGTCCAGGTGCAACACGTCTGGCAGCCTTTGCCAGGAAATTCAGTGGTTCAAGTGGCTATTCGTGCTGCCGCCATATATGGGTGAGAGAGAATCAACCGCTCGCACTTTCTTTCTGTAATACTGTCACTCGAGAAGAGGGATTGCGCACGCGGTACGGCTCTTGATTTTCATGTCCTCTGTTCTGAGCCGCAACTTATTCTAGCTTTCCTTTCAACTTCAAAGCCAGAATAGTTTATCTTCCTATACCGGCAATCAGTGTGTTGCTGCTGACACCAGAAGTTGAAGTTCTAATGCTATGGCCAACATGTCAGCTTCTAGACAATGTCACTTAATGGATCGTCTGAATTCACTGCATCATTAACAGATAACTTGGTCTCAATAGGCACTCGACAAATCGGGCATGATTGGCACTTGTCAGAGCAAGGTCTGCGAGAACAACAAAAAAGAGAAGGTTGGACATTTGCAGATAAATATGAACGCGCATATATCAGTATGTAGCTTCAGAGCTTCAAAGTAATAACCTGTGAACGTACAGAGCACGGGCATATTAGTTAATGAAAAGGAATCTTACTCGCATAGAACATGATGGCGGCATGGAAGCAGAACAATGCAGATGTACCTCTCAAAGCAAATTCGACATAAGATTCGTTCCTGTATTTATGGACAAATTATCAGAAGTATTATTAGCTCGCTGAAATTGTTCCGGTCAAAATTAATCAGAATTATGTATTGCATCTTAAGTTTTACAGTGGTTCTTTCATGATGAGATATAGTCTCTCCCAGTCATATTGCAATGGCATTGGACTTTTTAAATTAGCTGAACATTCTAAAATGCAATAATGCCAATATTTGTTGTTGCAAACTTGCAGCACACCAGCAAACCAGAGAAAACCCTGCTAGACATTCTTAAGATGTACTCCCTCCGTCCCGAATTACTTGTCTTAGATTTGTCTACATACGGATGTATCGAGACACGTTTTAGTGTTAGATACATCCATATCTAGAGAAATCTAAGATAAGTAATTTGGTACAGAAGTAATACTTATTGATCCTTTTTTTCAAATGGGGGAAACAAGCATACATTCTTCAGCCTCTCACACTGCTGTTGGCTAAGCATTGCCATTTTGCTTTGCTCTCCCAATGCTAACTGAAGTCTCTGTATCTGAAAGTATACATGACTAATTAGCTCCATGCAAACAAATAAGCTAGTGCAGAGAATATTAAAAAATTAATAACCTCTTTGACAAGAACTTTTTTCGGCATCTCTTTTACCATCTCGGGGGGATAACTGCAAAATGTACTATACCTGCAAAGGTACAGACAAATAACGAGACCAATTAATGGAAGACTTCAACTGTCCTGGAAGTATTTATAATGGTTCTAAAGTGATTAGCCATCTTGTTATCTAAATACACATGATTCAAGATACACATGCATAGGTGATCTTTTTTAGTTAATGATGAAAGAGCAGACAATTGAATTAAATGTATTTATCTCTGAATGGTTCCCAATTGAACTGTATTGAAACAATCGGTTTTATTATCTTGTACTCCCTCCGCAAACTAATATAAGGGCGTTTAGATCACTACTTTAGTAATCAAAATGCTCTTATATTAGTTTACAGAGGGAGTAGTTGATTAGTTTGCCCATCATTCAGATAATGTAACATTAGATGACATCCTCCATATTCGACTATGGGCTCAACGTAGTAAGTTCTTTTAGATAGTGATGATTATCTTGTCTTCTCCTCTCCTCTCTCAACAAGACACAGACCCACATCTTTCATCCTGATGCACTTCTGCAGCGCACTACTACATGTCCCCCAGTCCGGCAGTCCCCCTACCCAAAAAGGGTGAAACACAGCAACAATAAGAAAAATGATATGCTGCCATTCTGTTTTAAGAGGCAGTGACCTCCATATAGGCAGTGTTTACTTGAATATTTATGTTTTCTAGCTTCTCATAGATTTATGTACAAATGATGCATCTGTAGACAAGCAGACATGGCATATACAATAAATAACACTGGTGACCTATAAATCCAAATATTTACATAATTCACAACTAGATAGAATTATGTGGTGAATACCCAATGTTATTTGTATAGCATAAATGTGCTTGTTCCTCTTTGCTATCTTCGTCAATAGACCACGTAATGAGCCTGAACAGCAGTGCAAATTAACCATATGAGAATCCAATTAAAACTCCTGTGATAAATATACAGCTTTTAATGTACAGAAGGAGGAGGGACTGAGGTAATGAAGTGAGAAAACAGAGGGCATTTAGAACCTTGAACCATATTGTACCATCATAAACAACTCATCAATCTTTGATGAGACAGAAATATATCCTTCACTAACAACTCCATCTTGCAATTTAATAACAAGCCTTTCAAAGAATCTCCAAACGGCAAACAGTACAGCAACCACTTGGAGCAAAAATATAGGTGAGAAAATAGCTCGAACCGGAATAAACCGTGCATAAGATGGAGTACCCTGCACAGAATATAGACAGACAAGATGTACTTAGACTAGCAGTTGAACAGTATTTCAACATAGAGTTAATAATCATATTGGCCTTCACAGACACTAGGTGACTACAAGCTTAACAAAAAATGGAATGAACAGCTCACAAACGGTACCACAATCTATGTGCAGGACAGAATACATAGGATGTTGGCAGTCAGCTCACAGATTACATATGCCGTATCACATTGAACAGAAGTTGAAAGCACAGAAAGGTGGTAAATAATGCTACCAATCAATTTTGAAGGGAAAAAACATTTGGAAAAATGGAACAGAGCAGACCTCTAAGCGCATACATAGGAGAACTTGAGAAATTACGATAGGAATTATCAGTACAGGGCCACCAATATCCTGCACAACACATGGTTTGTCTACATCAGGATCCCTTTTGGAGAATAATGAAATGTTATCGTTTCAGTTGCACACTCTGTTCCTGCACAATGAATTTATTGCTATACCAAGGATTGGCTGTATACCGACCATTGGATTGGACCACCTTATGCAGACAAGAAAAGCAAAGCACTGGGAAATCCTGTAAATTTTGTCATCAAGTAATTAGTGAGGACTGCTCCATGGAATTATACTGTAACTTAAAATGACAGGATATCTTTTTTACCCAAAGTTAATGAATAAATCCCACCACCCCAGAGTAACTGCATCACCTGTGGAAAATAATATAACTTAGCCGATTCAAATGTTAGGGCCTCTTTGATTCAAAAGATTTTCACAAGAGTTTTGGAGGAGTAGAACCCTTAGGAATTTTTCCTACGTTGGCCTTTTGATTCGTAGGATTGAATCCTATAGAACTTTTTCCTAAGGAAACATTTGTACTACATTCCACAGCAAATCTAGCATCTCCTCCAACTTCTTGTGATGCAATCAAACAAACTCAAATTCTGTAGGATTCAAATGGGCGTGCCATTCCAATCCTGTGTTTTTTCCTATTCCTGCGCTTCTACAATCCTGCTAATCAAAGAGGCCCACTACAGTATTCTGACCTATGGCTAAGTGCTTCAGCTTCTTAACATGTTTGACTATGGATGCTACTACTTGTAAACTAGTTATCCTCAAAAAATTACTGTGCGAATCCAGCAGAAAAGTACCTAAGCTAGATACACTGATATAATCTCGTAGAAAGAGGGGGGGCATATATAATGCCAAACAGCACAACTAGACCACACTTAATAGTATTCGTATAGCTTACCGCATAGCTTGAGAAGCATGAGTGAAGTAGCTGCTAGTAGAAACACCATGGAAATTGCAACCCAGAAGTGCTAAGGAAATATGAAGCTGTTAGTAATGGTTAAGGCTAAGTCTTCACAAAATATTATCCGGTAATCAACATTGATATCTAGTGTTTTTAATTACATTATGGTACATGTATACAAGTATGTCTAGAATTAACACACATCACTTTGTTGGACAAAGCAACATTTATCCACAAATTGCAGTTCGGGGAAATGATTTCTACTGAAATGAAAAGGCTTGTAGGTTTAGTTGATTCGGTTAAAAGGTAGGAGAACAAGCCAACACAGGCCAAAAGTTACAGAACGCAGGTGCAATGTGTACTCTGGATTCTTACAGGAAGCCTATCCCATATCTCTTCATCAGTGATTGTTTCCCCATGTCCAGGCATTAGAGCACCAAACATCCTAATGAGAATGGGAAAAGATAGGAAGCACAACAAAACAACTAGAAATGTTAGCTAAAGTATTCTTTACAACATAGTTTCTGAAATGGAGAATTGGTCACTCAAAGACGTCCAGTCATGTGTTCACATTACAATTTAGTCAATAATATACTAGCAAATAGCATCCCGTAAAGGTATTCAGCAACCTAGCAGCCAGAAACAAGTATATAAGTGAAAACCATCAATTACTAAGTTATTATCATGTGCTTATTAATTCAATAAGATTATATCACTGTTCAGCAGTTTCTACAATGTGAGACATTGAGTGAGAATGACATCGTACAGGTCGGATTATTGCTGACAAAAATGTATTGTGCAACAGAGGTCCATCAGTTTGCATCATAGTGACATCTTATCATGGCTACTTGGCTAGGCAGTAGGAACATTGAATTGAAACCATCGCAAGTTTAAAATACAATTGTAGTACAGAATGTTATCCAAAATATTATTTGTAATGCGCGAAACTGAAGTTCATAAACCTGCAAAATGTTAATTAATAGTCATTGATTGGCAGTGGAAGAGCTTAACTGGATATCAAGCTGGGGGCAATCAACAGTGTATTGACTTAGTACGTGAAGATTTGTTGGTACATAATAATGAGATATTGATTTGCGAGGAGGGGGCCCACCCTGGCCCCAAACTAAGCCAATGTTGATTGGACATAGAGGTGTTTAAAATCTTAGAACATTGAGTGACTTGGATAAAATTGGAAACACCAATTTTTTGATGGATTCTAGTAAATTTCCAATAGTGATACATACAATACAAGTACAATTACAGTTTTGCCCTGAAGAATTGTCAGTTACCTGAAATTGTCAACTAACATAATAATTTCCAAGGCCAGGAGTGGAAGGAAAACAAGCTTTAAATCTAGAAAAGGTTCACCCTGGCCTGCAGATGACAGATAACACACTCAACTGGCAAATGAAAATACAGAGACAAACAAAAACGAATGCGTTTTTTTGGATAAATTCACAATAAGCTTTGGATTCACCATTAATACCTTCAAGGTAGATACAGAGAAGAAGTTCAAAAGCAACTAGCAAGGGTGTGGCAACAATGGAATGGCATGGAATCCGCTGTAAAGTTGAATAGTCTAATTTACTTGCTGCCGGACATTTCAACTTCAGAATGAAAGAATGAATTTGGAGCAAAGCTAACAGACACACCTGGTAATTTTGAAGCAACGAAGGAGCAGGCAATGAGAATCTATACCGAACAACGGCAGCATGGAATAACCACAGAGGAATGAAAAGCACCCTGCAGATTTGTTGAGCACTTTGAAAATTTAACATGCAGAGGGTTGCCCTCAGTTCATCACCAGACGAAGTACAGCTTGGTATAATTGGGCAATGAAGACGAAAGCAAGTTGTTCAGCTTTTTTTATCAGAAAAATAGCTGGAACCCGATTTATAAGACCAGTTACCGCTCAATTCCCCTCTGATGGCTTTATTTTTTTTTAAATATTCCGATGGCTATTAGCGAGTAATGTGCAATGAACACATACATACATGCCTGTGATAACCATGCAGCACAATACTAGAACTCGAGGCCAACAGCACATTATCAGGAGAGGAAAAATAATGAAAGATGGACAGTAAGCACATGGTCTTAGCTGCTACTCAATTGGACAAAAGAATATATCAAATCACCAATATGACACTCTCTTGGGTCTGATCAACGCCTAGTCTTCTCATGGCAATCAGCTGTGGACGCAACCTCATCCTTGCAGAGAAAGGGCTTATCCTTGGTGTTAATGCTCACTGCATGCTGGATCTGGAAGACCAGCAAAACGCTGCCGTCTTGAATGGGGTCAGGCCTGAGGCTGCCATGCTGTTCGATAAAATCAGTGCGGAAGTGCGTCCATGAGTATTGCATGGTCCGGGCATGGTTCAGGTCGGAGCTTGGCACTTAGGAGGTGGCGCGTGTGGCATTGGAATCACCTATTTGTAGACCTTATAACACTGTTTCCTATCTGTCAATGGATTGCGAAGAAAAAACTTTTTGCACTTTCTGGAAAAAAAGATCCCCAATAAGACAGCTAGGCTGTTGCCCCGTACAAATTTTCTACAGGGATGTTCTCAAATCACCAATGCCAATACATCATTTCCCAACCCGTTGAGACCCGAATCTGCATGTTCAATTGGATTGCAGCTTTCCATTCCATCTATAACGGGCCAGCTAGTACTTCCTACTGTCGTCGTCCTCAGCTATAAATTCTAAACAAAGCATCGGAAAGAAGAAAAGACCAGCATGCTCAATCTAACTACCTCAGGGTTGCTATAACTGCACACAAGATTCAGAGTGCACAACACAAAGTGACGCACGGTTTCAGGTGCCCGCCCAAACTCTCGCCGAGAACTATTGTGGACTGGCAGAAAGTGTGACCATAGCTAGGGTAGGGGGTTGGGGGTGGTCGACTGACTTACCACCAGGAGCGGGAGAGGAGAACGCCGTCGAGCTTGAAGGCGAGGAGGGTGGTGAAGCAGAGCAGCAGCGCGTGCGCAGCCGCCTCCCGCGCCGCCCTCCGCACCCGCCTCCACGTCCCCGGCGCGCCTCTGCTCGCCCGCGCGGCGGCGGAGGCGGCGCCGCCTGATGCTGCTGCTCCATGTGCCATCGTGCGGCGGCGGGCTTCGTTCAGGAGCTCTTTTGTTCGTGATCTGCGAGAGCGACGCGGGGGGCCCCGGCCCGTTGGCTCTTGCTGCTCGTGTGCTTGTTAGCTTTGGACTCATCGCACGGGCTGGAAAACCGCATTTCCTGGATAAGGCCATCGCTTTATTTCCCTTTCTTGGCAAGAACCCGTGTGGTTTGCTCGCCGTTTGGTTACTGGGAGTCGGCATTCAGTTTGCTATTTCGAGAAGGATTTGCTTGCCCGGACCTTGCCGGGGGCAATAAAAATGGAAAGCAACATTATTAAATAAAAAATGACAAACCATTGCAATGCAGGCAAAACTTATCAGCATACAAGTGAAAAGCCTTGTCAACAGAACAGAACAGAACTGCACTGCACCATCCAGGACCGTAAGACCGGGAGATATCACAGAATGGGGCGCTCTCCGTCGCCCTAAGTTGCCCACCCCTACAGCTTCATCTGAATTACTCCCCAGAAATTACTGGGGCAGTTGTTGTTTTACAAGATACATTAGCCATTCACAAAAAAAAAAATCTGGCCGCTCATCGTACAATCTACCGCTCGCCTGTTCCTTTTCTACTGTACAGCAATTCAATCCTCACAAATAGTGGAGTGAGGACCATCTAGGTAGGATAACTTACAACTCCGCTTATTAGCCTATCTTCTTCAAGGGCTTGAATTTTATCTTTATTTTCTTGGTCGGCGGCGGCGTCAGCGTCCGTGCCGTGTCTACTGCAGCATCCTTGTTCGAAACCTGGGGCTCAGCACTTTGCTCTGGAGCCGGTGGCGTTGCTGCCACAGTTCCTTGCGAGTCGGAGGGTTTCACTACTATATCTTGCTGAGAAGAAGCTCTGTCACCTTCCTTCTGCTTTCGAGCCAACTCTTTCTCCATCTTTTTCTTCTCTTTCTTGAGGCGCTTCTTTGCCAGGTACTCAGGGTCATCTTTCTTGTCTCGTTTTTCATCTCGGTTGCGCTTCTTATCTTTCTTGTCCTTTCTCTTCTTCTCTTTAGAGTGCAGCCCATTGACGGAGTCTGGAGCTTGGGTTCCAACGTAGCTGGTGGATACTCTTTCAAGCTGACTGCCAGGCTTATCCACATCTTCCCGCACATTGACGACAGGAGAGAACTCATCCTTGGGAACCGCATCTAGCCTTGAATCAGCAGCATCTATCCTTGAATCGGCTGTACACTGCAGTTCCTTGGAGATTTCATACGTGTCCATTACTTTGGCGTTGCTCACGCTTGCGGACATCCTTGATTCACGGTCATGACATGAGTTCTGCTCCTCAATATTATGATTACTTGTGGTCGGTGGCTCATTTGGCGCTCCAACCATAGGGGCATCCACAGACATAGAACTACAAGGACCCGCTTCGTTTTCATTTCTTCCACCATGTGAATGATCTTGGTGATCAGCACCATCTGCTTTACTGGATGATGCACTACGCCTAACCCTAATTTTGACAACATTCCTTCTCTCACTGCAGTTAGATATGTTATCAGCATCTTTGGAAGGTCCAGTGGCAGGTAAGACCTCACGGACACTAGGAGTGCTAGTGGAAGGTTCTTGAGGCCTTGATAGTTGAGGAACCGAGGAATCGGCTTTAGTATGCTGATCAACTGATATCTCCTGGACCAGTGGAGAGGGGGCGACAAACTTTGGAACTCCATACAGTGTTGGAGACCTGAAATAGGAGATATATCAGTACAAGGGTACAATATACAGCAAAACATATTTTATGTTGGAAGGAATGCTCAATGACTTGCAGATTTGTCCTTAATACACTAATGAAACATTGCCTCGTCTTTTTTTAAATGACCATATATATTGACCAAAATTCCAGCTGGCTGTACCACGAAATAAAAATGGAAAAGTAGGTAACAATTAGCATTGATCATGCATTATCTTTTCTTAGCAGAATCATGCATTACTTAGCATAATAATAACTAAGGATACTAACTGGCACAACTCAAGAACACGCCAAATAGCTTTGCAGTTTAACAAATCATGTTGAGTACACTTCATTAATTTGTATCCCATTTCAGGAAAGCCAACATATATGCAAAGGTTGCATCTAGCAATATAACAATTAAACATGAGAGAATGTGTCAACCTAAGTAACAATTACTAACCTTCCAGCAGCAATTTGCAAAATGCAGAACACATTATGGCGAAGAAGGACATTGTTGTATGCTTTTTTGCTACTGAGCAGGTGAAGGAGACCAAAGAGTGTTGGCAATTTTATCTGATCAGTAACGTTAGATTCAATATTTGCTTGACATATGCGCAAGACATGAACAGCCAACTTTGTCGCACCTGCAATAACTCAATGTCAAGAAATCAAGTTAAACAAAAAGAAGCCTAAAGTACTCTACCAATCTAACCTCGCAAAGATCTTTCTTCATCTGTATATTTCAAGAATAAGAAGAGAGCTGCATCTAGCCCCTTATGGTGAAGCTCGAGATCAAGAAGAACCCTGCTGGCTTCTATTCGGACTTTCCATGGTTTATCCATGCTACGGAAAGGGGCAATTAATTCACAAATACGATCCTGCAGTAACAAAATTTTGCACCATATGATTGGGTTATGCAGGAAGAGCACCGACAATAAGACAAGACAGTGAGGACTATTATTGGGATCGTTCTTACAAGGCAAATGGAAGATGATACCCTCTCCGCTATACGTGCAAGAGCTCGAATGCAGCTGACAGTCAAAACCCCATTGTAACCAGGCATAAAGCTGCATGAAATTTTCAGGCCAGTTAGTAGGAATCACCTTGATAGGAGGACAAGTAAATGAAAAAAATACTACTAGGCCAATTCCACGAACTTGTCAAATTGCAGGAGTCGGTCAATACGCTTCAGAAGAGAGGATAGGAGACCTATGCCCTGAAAAGGAAATCAAATGCCATTCACCAACATCAGTGGCCTCTCCTAAGGTTTTCTCTAAAGAACACTTGACAATATCTCAAAAGAACGCCCAAGAATATAAACCAAAGGGATATTAGCCCTATTTAAGTTAGGAGCAAATGGATCAACCTACTGACCGATCTTGCCTAATTGGTGGCTCACTTTTTACTCATGGCTCAGGCATTAGGGGCAAAGCAAAAGGATTTAGGATGGACCAATGTATCAGCCCAACCCAGTCCACTTGCATCCTTAATTTCAATGTTGGCAGAATAGTACGTGTACAAGTTGAAACAACAGATGCACATTGGGCCAGGTTTAAAATGAAGAGCAAACCTCCAACATAAATTTACACTAAAATTGGATTAGCAAATAAGATGGAAAAAATTAACTGAACTAATAGAATTGTAGCAGGTACATCACCACGGCATGACCATAAATATGGTCTGACAGGCTTGACCATAAATGTGGTCTGACAGGGAAAAGCATAGTTAGTTCAGCTATATAGAGTGCCCACACTTCCTTAACTGGTAATTTTTTATTTTTTATTTTGCTTATCTAGCAAGTATTCCTTAGGACTGGAATGTCACCGAAGAACTAGCCATGGACAGGGGTGCGTGGAAGCTAGCTATCCATGTGCCACAACCATGAGTTGGTTGCGAGATCTTATGGGTTTCAGCTCTAGCCTACCCCAACTTGTTTGGGACTAAAGGCTTTGTCATTGTTGTTGTTGTAGCAAGTACTCCTAACAAACTTGAGGACAGATCATAAGCCTGATCATGCAGCCACTGAATAGCTAACGATCCACAACAGGTATCTAAAAGACAAATACATGGCATACTGTACGTAGTCAATGTGCATTCATACAAACCTGCTGGCCAAATTCTACTTCGCCTATTGCTTGGACCATTGCAGCTAGCCAGTAAACATCAGAGTATACATTTCCGTTGTTATCATTATACTGAAAATGGGTCAGGACAAAGATAAGTGCAAATGATTAGAATTGTTGTTGCATCAACATGTAAGCATAGGGCTATATGTTATTCGTAGATAAAATGCAAACCTTTAGAAGCTGAAGAATAAATTCAATAGCTTGTCTCGGGCTGCTCTTATCTGATGATCTAACAAGAGCTACTGCATGAGGAATTGCCTAATCGAAGGAGCGCAAAGAAAAAGATCAGTGCAACAACAATGGCTTGAGTAAAGACGACCATGATCATTGATTTACTAACTTGATCAACAGCCATCAAGTTGAAATGATGTCAGCAACATTCATATGGATAAAGCAATGATATTAGAAATCCCCCCACCCTACTTTCTTTCTATTTCATATTTTAGTTGAAATTTCATGATCCAAAAGTCCTTGGAACACCGACTCAATTGAGTTTTTTCTGTAGTAAAATACAAGTCACAAAATTGACAGTTAAGCCTGCAGAATATCCTATGGGGGCATGGTTGCCTCCACAATCAAGAACATACAAATTTTCTTTTCTAATGACCCAAGAGGAAGTCTATCTTGCTATTCTGGTTATTCTCATGTATGACTGTAAGCCCAACTCTTCTAATATTATCAAAAAATATTGAAACTGCATTTAACAAACTACAGATGAATGTATGAGAAATCTTGGTAATGATGCTATACAATGGATTTTGTTGACACGGTTAATCACAAATACAATTCCTACCTCAGTGCATTACCTCAAGAACAAAGTATTCTGGAATATCATGGAAGTCGTTCGGCCTATCAGTAAAATAAAATAATGTTTATTACACGTTTAGAACACAAAGCAAACATAGCCATGGATACATAATAGTTTGTGACTAGAAACAACAGGTTTATTGATGAATGCAGATCCTGACCTGGGTAATCCAATATCTGTATCAAACCGGCGGCTTTTATAGAATTTAACCAGATGAAGCAGCCCAGCTAAATCTGTGTCCTAAATGAAGAGAGAAGACAATTCAGGTAAGCAGCAAAACAAACAGTGTAGAAAGTGTCGTTACACCAAAGCATGATCCCTTGAAAATTTTATAACTTATCAAAATCTTCCTATTTTTTGACTGCACAGTGTAAACAAATGAAAATGCCGGCGTAAGCTATTAAAAAAAGGAATTTAAAGATCTAGCCACCTCGAAAGCATACTGCACACATGGCAAAAGTCAATATATAACTTACTACCGATTCAAGATTTATTTTCATCGTTTGATTTTCCACCCTATCTTATGCATCCGCATCCACCAGCAGCTATACGAATGCTACATTTGACATTTCACAGAATGGATCTTTTGAAGTAAAACTCCTGAGAATAAAAAACACCTTTCCAACCCTTTCACTACAAATGCATTAACTAAATAAAATGCATCCTATAAATTCTAAATAGTTGCACGCAGAATGGAACTTAAAGAAGTGTACCTCTGATGCAGTTACAGCTAATGCATATGCCGCTTCAACTCTAACTCTCCAAAAGGCCTGTTGTGTTACAAATCAGTACGAAGTGACATTGGAATTAAGGTCTCAAGAAGCATGATGAAATACCTTTGTATCATTTAGGAAATTACTGAGGGCATTAATCACAGCAAAAGAGAGCTGGGGTAATTTCTCCAGAACAGCTATTGCCTGTGACTGGGAAATGACATCTTTGTCCTTCTCCAATTGATTGATCTGCCAAAATGTCTCAAAACTTGAGTGAAAAATAGAAGAAAAAATGTGTGCATATATCCTAATGGCATCATGTTTGGTTAATTATTAATTTGCATTCTTCCTGAAGCTTAGACTACAGGCAAAAAGTCATTTCAATAAGCACCATATACATAAGTCTGACAAATATGAAGGTAATGTTGGAGCTAATTAACTTATTAAGATTCCCTGCTCCACAATGTAGAAGCAACTATACCAACACTCTTATAGACGCTTGTCCAATTGTCTTACTGACATTGAGGAAAATTACATTATTTAAAATGCATATGGATATTTTATGCATTTATTTAAGACCAACAAGGAAGCAGAGACCATTTGTACATATGCAAAAAAAAATATTGAAAGATGCAGTAGATCAGAAAGATGCAGCATAAATCTGATCAAGCTCAGGCAATATTGTGGGGCCTAAGGCAGAAAGGAATCAGAACCTCAAGGCAAAAACTGAACTAGTCCAGATTCAATAAACACCTTCTGAACATACAAAGGATACTTGCCTTTGTGTAGCTTAATCTTCACAACCAAGTATTAGAAGTTTAACACAATTATCAAAATGACAAAGTAAAATAAAATGACGATAGATCTAGATAAATAGGGAAGACTCCAGTAGTTAAACAAGAAAAATTTACTAATTTCCTTTATACAAACTATGCAGCATTAAACTAAAGTCAACATTAAGTTTATCTGGTGATACGCACCCACATCTGAATAGGCTGGTGAAAATGGATTTCAGCAAGGTATTCCATTTCTGGGTCCACTCTGATCCATAGTAAAGGGGAATCCATGCTGCAGTACACAGATTTGAAATAAGTTTCAAGTAAACTGCAGGATAAAGAAAGAAGTGGATTAGATAAAATAGACCTTGTGCGGTTCTCTTGAGTTGAAGCATCTACGTTGTCATCAGAACCATCAGGCTTAGAGCCCTTTTTGGTTTTCTGAAACCGCTTTGCTGCTAGTTTGGAATGGCACTGTAATTCCACCACCTGCAACGCTTCACCAGCCATTGGCAGAATCGGATGATCATACACTCCATCAGTTTCATGAACACGTACACTCATCATTCCTGGCCATCCAGTTGCACCTTCTTGAATATCACCATTCACGTGACTATCAGAACCTGGATCAGCTTTTGCTGTACAACCCCGTGAAACAGCTAATTCGACCAGATTTCTCCTTTTGTTATAGGAGATTCCCAATCTTGCAAGCAGAAGGAATGCGTAAGCATGTGGAGATAACAAAAAGATTGATTTCTTGTTACTGGGTAAATCCGAACAAGGAATGCTCTTTTACCTCATAATTGGACATCCACAAGATTCAATCCACCGTGGAAAGAATTCTTTGAGGAATGGACGTTCAAGATTGCCAATCTTATTCGCGAGGTGCCTAAACTGAATAAATGAACATAATCTAATAAATTCAATTGTGTGCATACTACAAAGTTGAGGTTATGCTGCTAAATACATATGTATGTGTCTTTTTGTTGATGTGGCAATGGCCATGATGGATGAGTCTCATCAGATAGCTACTGCAACAGAGTGCAGAAATGAACAAAGAGGGCCCACCAGACTAGCATAGAAGTGCAACATATTGTGAAACTACAGTAATCAGCATGCTACAGTGCTTAGTTTAACGTACGAGAAGTTATAGCCCACAATGGAGTGCAACTAGAACATCAGCACAAACATTTGTAGAATATCATGCACCACTCCTAATATATTGAATGTACATATTCCAGGCTGAAAAAAGGCATATTAAGAAATGCCAAGAGAAGTTCCAAACTAAAGATCACGAGCATAAAGCCGATAAACAACTGGTTAGATGAGAGGTATACCTCTTTCGTACTTAGTGTCCTCGAGGCACGAGTTGAAGCAACTATCATCTGCAGAATCTGGAATAGGAAACGACAACCACATCATCATAAGTGAATGCTCATAGCAGTCAATCAAGAGGATCTATAAGCATTAAGTACACAAAGACAACAGTAGTTAGATGATAAAAAGAATGTTCATTCAAAACAAACATTTCCTTTTCTTTTGCAGAAAGTATAAGTATTCAACAATTCAGCAAGTGTTGTTCATTAATAGTCATGTAATCAAATGACTATCAATCTGTATCCTAGAGATACTGAATTATGCAAGTACTTTCAGAAGTTACATCGATTGATTAAGCAAACTGCTTCACTGATGTAGACAGCAAATTGTCAAAAATACAAACACCAGAATACCAAAGATGCACATAGCAACCTTTCGAAAAGAGTCTGGTCCCATCTGTTTCTCCAATGTTTGAAGAACAGCCACCTGTTTAAAATATGAATGTGAGAGAATGATGCATAAAGCTAGTGGTATAGTTTACAAAAACAAAACTTACTGCCTTCAATGAACGAATTTTCCCATATGAGCCAAGTGTTTGAGTTCCATACAGATCAGTTGAAGCATCAGGAGACCCCAAAGCAGTTGCACCGCTGACATCGAACTGGCATACGGTGCAATTGGCCTATTACAAGTACACAGAAGGATTTCAATAAATAACAAACAAGAATCTTGTGAATCAGATCAAGATGAGATTGCATGCTTATGGCTAACCAGTTTTCACCTACTTTATCGTTTCACTAACTTATTTTTTCTGTTTCCACACTATTTTCCCACGGCAGATAATAAGATTAGTTCAGAACAGCACAGTTTAGCAACTGCAAACTCAGCCATAGTACAAACCTATCCCAAGGACAAGAGTCAAATTCCTATTGTTATCTACCAGACTGTTCTAACAGCAAGATCAACTAGAATAGCAATCATTCATTTGCAAATTAGCACTAGAAGGTAATGCACAACAGCAAGAACTGTATATAAATAGTTCTGACAACAATAAAAACAATATTGTGCCAGTGTACTAATTTCGGAACACTGTAGCATGACGAACTAAGATACACAAGCGTTTTAGCATCAATTAATTCCAGCTTTCCTTTATTAGAAAGAAATATTAACAGCAAATGAGACCATTCAAGCACGAACAACTTTCAGGTTACTGACTTGACTTTATATTTCAATATGATAAACTAGTTAATTAATCTAGAGAATCCTGGTTCAAACTTCAAATGGGTAGCATATGTATGATTAACAATTCCATGGTAAAAAAAGAAGCTCAATAGATACTTTTGTAAGTAAGACAACAAACCTTGAAACGCCTATAGCGTGCCTCATTATTCCCAAGGTAACGCTTGATAAAAAGGTCAGTAAGAAAACCAGCCAAACCATCCAGTAGCCAGTCTGCTCCAACAGAGTATTATATCATCAATACTTCAGCAAACTTTACCTACGTAAGTAGTATCACATATGAATTAGCAGGTATAGATGAATTACCATCATTCGGCTCTTCCGCACTTGTGTATATGCCAAACCACTGCCTTGCAAGAGCATATGCTAGTTTGATTCTCGTGCCAATAATCTGAACTATTTTATATGTTAGATACATCAGTAGTAGCTATTATATCTCAACTAGGTAAGTTGAGAATCTGCTAACAAAACTTTAATTCAAATATCAAAGCAGAGGAAAACCTAAACAAGTGAACCTCAGGCTATTCTTAATAATGGATGTGTCAACTATCACCAACATGCATGTCTATTAAAGCATTATACACCAATCATACCCGAATCTGGCAGAACTATTGCGCATACAATTAAGCAGACATTCATAAACAAATCAGTGGAATTATTTGGTCAAATTAACAACCATACAATAACATCTAATGCAGATGACAGACTCATGACACAAAATACGAGGGGGGCCCTGTATACTGATCCGGAGGGAGTACTGCATACTGTGGTTCGTGAAATAGTCACACACAATATTGATGGATTTGATAGGGGAGAAAGCAGAGAGAACACAAGCATGCACCTGGTCTATAACTTTTTCATCATTTAGGATATCTGCACTGAAGATGCATGTGGAGGCTCCAAAGCTTGTTGGCGATACTACCATTTCAGATGGAAGAAAAATTTGCTTGTATAAACCAAAGGGAAATGATGCCGCGAGATAATCTTCATAACAGCTGCAAAACAACAATCATGAAAAACAAATGTCAAGAAAGTAAAGAAGTTCAGAAATGCCAAAGCACAAGCTTCTCAAGATATTAGTAAATACTAACTCCAAACAATAATGTTTTGACAAAATTGTGTTTTGTTTAGCACCTGTAAGCATCGTGAAAGAATGAGACGGTGTTATCGAGCTTTGACAAAGTCGGAGATAAACACATGTGGGATACACTTATTCCATTCTTGTCAGGAAGAACTTCAAATGGGCCTACAACCAACGATATCCACTGTGCACTAACTGGAGTGCTCAATTTGTATACATAAGTTTTCCTTGGAGGATCTTCCTTGCTTAAGACCTGCATAGTGCAACATCAGCGGAATGTATAAGCAAAAATGCAGTCAATCATAATGCCCCTAATCAACAAGCCAGGTTGTTCCAGAAATAATACGGCAAGAGATCACATAAGTTGTCAAAGAATATAGAGTAATAGGCATACTACAACACAAAGTGTTATGGAAGGTTCATTGTCAACACAAAAAAAGCATCAGTTTTCCATTAGCGGATACTACTCCCTCCGTTCCTAAATATAAGTCTTTCTAGATATTTCAACAAGTGACTACATACGGAGCAAAATGAGTGAATCTACGCTCTAAAATATGTCTACATGCGGATGTATGTTGTAGTCCATTTGAAATGTCTAAAAAGACTTATATTTAGGAACAGAGGGAGTACATCGAATCGATTCCTTGCCTCACTGTGATACAGATTGAAAGCATACCTGGTAAAGCAAGTCCCCATTGCTGACTGCGACTAGATCTGTGCTAACTGTAAACTCCAGGTCAAACCTGGGAATAGCATCATGGTATAAAGAGTATTGTTAACAACCAACATCAACTACAATAGCAAGATGAACAGGCAGAGTTAAGTAAAGTCACTTACGGACAACGTTGTGTGGCACTATCAATGCAAGGGAACCAACAGTGTGCACGCCTTATTTGACTATTACTATGTAAGACATTGTTGACAAAATGAACACCAGTTTCGGCCTTCTCCAAAATATAATCTACACGAACCAGTTTTGTGTTCTTCACCTACAACAATTTACAATAACACATCATAACTACATGTTCACTCTAGAATTGTAAACAAATGATATTAACATGCATTAACAAAACCGTTTATACCTTTTCGCTCTCGATTTGCATTTCCTTTTCTTTCTCATTTTCATTTGTGACTTCCTTTTCCTTTTCCTCGTCCTTTTCCTTGTCTTTATCCTTCTCCTCTTCAGTTTCCTTCTCCTTCTCTGTCTCCACCTCCATCTCAGTTTTCTCTTCCTTCTCATTATCTTTTTCATCTTCTTTTTTGTTCTCCTTTTCCTCTTCCTTACCATTTTCCTCCACAGAACCATTGCAGATTTTAACTGCTTTGTCATCAGAAAATTGAACATGTTTTCCACCAATTCCTTCATGCTTTTCACCATTTTCATCACCCGGTAGCTCAGTGGTTGACTTGACCGATCTCTCAGATGAAATGATGAGATTAGGTACAGCTTCACTGGTTAGAGAAGAGACGTAAGCTGAGCATGCAGCATCAGCAGCAGTCTTCAAACATGATACTGACAACCAACTTGACTGATCATCAACATTTTTCCAATGAGGAGAATACTCAAATTCAGCAGCCTCACCATCCACCAATATGTTCCTAATCGTCATACTGTCAGCATGTAGAGCGAAACTATCGTTCTCAGCTAGAAGAACTTTCATCTCGGTGTACCTTAATGAATGGACCAAATATAAAGTTTAGGAAGCTCCCATGGGATCACAACGAAGGTTTTGCACTATGGATACTCGATTGAAGATCAACTAATAATGAGGAAATTAGCACAGTACCATCGGAAAATAGGGATAAATTGGAAAACTACCATCCAGTGCAAGGATGGCATGCAGGGCCACGTGTTAGTGTGACTTGATATTATTTTTCAACTTCTTTAGACAGTACTAAGCAATACTGCCCAATTTCATTAGATTTTCAAGAAAACGCCAACCACTATTATTTGGGCACCTTCAGGTCCTTCACCCAATTACCCATTGGACATACTCACAATGAGAAGTCAAAATGACTATGTCCGCAAATACAATCTGGGATTTAATAATCAATAATCTAAATGAGAAGTCAAAATGACTATGTCCGCAAGTACAATCTGGGATTCAATAATCTCTAAGAAACAATTCATATGCAGAGATCTGGAAGCTCAGGGGGAGTTTGGTTCCCAAGCAACATCCCTGCTAGCCTGATTTGGCGCCGTGGCAGGCGCTGGTAGAGAAGGGAAAGAGGGAATCCAGAAGGAGAGAAGGAAATTAGGGATTCCAGAATTATTGAATTATTTCCTGAAATCCTAGTACACACTACTGCTCAGATGATCAATTTTAACACAGGAAAGTATGTGAACATCTTCCTTATGTTGAGAAGACAACTACATAGATTTGTGTAAGTTTTGGCTGACACTTGCATAAATCCAGATTCATATTTCATTTCAATTTCTATAATTACAAGGTTGTTTGAGTAATTCCTCATAGCATTGAGACAGTCCAATCCCTCCATTTAGATTTTTCCAAATCAGGACTAGTTTCTGATGCACAACTAAAATCGCATCTGGAAACATATACTGAATCAATCATCACAAGTCTCCAGAACCAAGTGTACCAATTAGATATTCCTGTTTTCAAAGAAAAGCAGACCCGCATTTGCATACTAAGGAACTACAATGGTAGCCCATTTTTACCAAAACTTGTTGCCTCGGAACAGGTTGTACCATAAAAAGTTGCGTACTACGGCACATGCCTCCACTCAAACTGATCCTAGCAGTGATAATTTAGCTGTTAAGCACATAAAGTAGCTTGCAATTTTGTCTCTAAAGATACAATTTAATAATTTATTAAATGATAAATCAGCTCTGTATGAAGTTCTTGAATCCATTGAATTTTTGTATGAATACCGTGGGAATGGAAATGCTTCCTTCCAAATTACTGCACTCTCAGCATGCCACAATTTTTATTTTGTTTTTTTAACTTCTCTTACATGAACCCAGCAAGCTATGAAGGAGATGGATTGCTAATCAGGACAAGACTACTGTATATGTTTTATCAGGCTATATCAGCTAACTGTAACCTCATTTTTAACAGTTCAACTCGAAAATGCTACTGGGCATTTGCCATTTTGCCTACCGCAGGGAGCAACACATTTCCTCATGGTGAAAGGCACACTACTATATTGCATAATTAACACATGAACTGGATAATAGCAACAATAGATGCACGGATTGATAAACAGAGCAAACTAAAAACAACCAATCCTGACCAAATACAGAGCACGCGGTTAAGCACTACCATTACAATACAAATGTAAGTGTGGTCTCTACTCAATTAGCTACGATTCATAGATAAATCAAACAAGACAAGAGTCGGTGCCTTGGAACTAACTGCCCCACGGCATTGCACAATTCAAACTCCAAAGCACGAACAAAAACGCTCGCAGCACCAACATCATACCACTCAATCACCAACCCCAAACCCTAGCCCTCGCGGCAGGAAGCATATTACACTAAGCATCCCCAAAAGGCAGCTAAAGCCGCGCGCATTAGGGCACGGGACATGAGTGGGTCGAAGCTATTCGGGCAGAATAAGCGGCGGCGAGGCTCACCCGTAAATCAGCTGGTTCTCCATGTCGATGGAGAGGCACAGCTTCTGGTGGAGCACGGTGGGGCCTCCGCCCGCGCCCCCTTCCGGCTTCTGCTTCCGCGCCTTGGCCATCGCGGGCGCTCCTCGAATGCTCCCCTCCGCGCTGCTCCCCTTCTAGGGTTTGGAAGCTGCTAAAGGGGGGGTTCGTCGGTCGGAGTACGGTGGTGTCGGGCGGCTTAGTGAGGTGGTGGTGGCGGAGGCGTGGAGGGGCGCCACGTCATCGGGCACTCCGAGGGACGCGAAGCCGGGGGAGGAGGCGAGTGAATTTTATAGGCCAGATGAGCGAGCGCTCGCCGGCGATGGAGCCCGTCGCGGCTCAGATCTTTCGCCGCCCGGCGGCTGGGCTGCGTGGATCCGGTGTATGGGTTGCGGCGTGGGACCGGAAGCCTCGACGGGCGTGGCGACTGACATCGTAAGGTTATGTCCCGGAAGTCTATAGACCCGGTCTATGCTGGTTGTGCAGCTGGCAGCTACCCTTTTCTTTCATTCTGTTCTCTGGGGTGGTAATCGGCACATCCGTGGCTTTTACGCCGAGCGAATACTTGAGGATGGGCTGTTTGTGTGGCCCTAGGATTTAAAGTCCGTCCCCCTCAAAAACATCCAAATGGACTTATGGGCCAGTCTAGAGTTTTCCAGCCTTGGGCTTTTCTACCCCATGGATTAGTTCGAAAGTCCAACTCTGATCTCGAGCCCCTCAAAAAAAAAACTCTGATCTCGAGTTTCTCAAAAGAAAAGAAAAAACTATCTCGAGTTCATATGCTCCACTAATGAACAGTGAATTCAAATAAAATAACAAACAAAATATTAAAAAATGAAATTTTACATATCAAAGATGAAAGACTCTTCTAGGTGCCTTCAAAATTTCGCATTGTGCTGACATCTGAGGAGTTTGATACAGAAAAAAAAAATGGAGATCGAATTTGAATGTCATCTCAGCTTGAAAATTTACAAGCACATATAAGCGTCTCTTATCTTTGATGTGCAGAAATTTCAGAAATTTAAATTTACTTGGCATTTTTTTACAAATTTACTGTTCACTCGGGTGAAAATAAAACCGCTCTCACAGCGCTACAACATTTGGATGTAGGTATACACTCAAATAATTCAGAAAAGACGAAAGAAGACAAAAAATATATACACATAGTAGATGTTATCGTACAGATATGTGCAGATACAATCACCAATCACCCTTATAACCGCATATACGGATATTCTACACCTATGGACCCATACGAAAGACTCAGCCAACATATTTTAAGATTGATGAAGACATTATAGGCACCTTGCTATTGATACGAACATCGCATATACTGGAATAATATGTCGCTCTATAAGAAACACAAGCTCCAAACTAAAATTTAATCTCTGGGCGGATGAGGATACAATCATCCTATTTTTTGCTAGAAATCACTTTGTATTACTCACGTAGCATCGCTACTATAACATGACAAGTTCATACCCTGAGCCTAGCCACACCATAGTGCGATGAGAAGTTCTACATATGAAGCTAAGAGGTGGCTAGCATTATTTTGACTATGTAATACAAGAATTTCTTTGTTGAGCAACTGGATCTCACAAACGGTTAAGCTATGTTGTGATATGTCCATCTCTTCTTTCTTGATAGGATTTATTGCGTCCAACATTCTGACTCAATAATAATTTGCTTATGGCTCCATTGCAGCGCAAGTAAGACTTCCTCTTTAACGGCCAATAATTTGGACTCTAATGCATCATGACTGTGATGAAGTTAGCGGCAAGCACCGATCACAGTTTCCTCCAAGTGGTCACGAAGGATCATGCCACTATCGGTTGTTCCATCGGATACAAATGATGCGTCAGCGTTCAACTTCACCCACTGCTCCTTCGATATCCCCCATCTGACATGATGTCCAAGGAGAAGGAGTTTACTTCGGGCCTTGGCAATCTAGAACAACATACTTACCATTGAACAGATCTTTCCCTGGATGTTGAGAAATTTGAAGAATGGATCGGACATAACCACATAGGAATCAAATGGAGACATCAACTGGCAGGCCTGGCTTATTACGGACGACTCATTGCGTACATACCAAATTCACCACAACAACACCAGGAGGTTGAGACGTTGCACATATCGCTCAAAGCATGTGATATGCATTCGGAGCCCATATTCCGCAAATTCCTCATAGCTAGGAGCGACCATACCTCGGACATAGCTAACCACAATTTCCTAGCATTAGGACAACATCCAAGCACATGAAAGGTGCCCTCATTTTCTAGACCGTATACATGACGTAGAGTAGTATTTTCCAAGTTACAAGAATGCTTTAGAGTCCATGTTGGCAAACAATTGGTTGCGACGCGCCAAGCAAAAATTAGCACCTTTGGTGGTGATTTACACCCCCCATAATGCATCCTAGAGTTTTCCCATCCAAAGAGGAGCTGCATGAGGTCTAGTTTGGTTGATATAATTCGTCAAATGCAATTTTTTGTAAGCACTGTTGATACGTCTCCAACGTATCTATAATTTTGATTGTTCCATGCGATTATATTATCCATCTAGGATGTTTTATATGCATTTATATGCCATTTTATATGATTTTTGGGACTAACCTATTAACCTAGAGCCCAGTGCCAGTTTCTGTTTTTTCCTTGTTTTTGAGTTTTACAGAAAAGGAATACCAAATGAAGTCCAATGGAAGTGCCAATTTTTGACGATTTTTTATGGACCAAAAGAAGCCCCGGGAGTAAAAGAGTTGGGCCAGAAGAGTCTCAGGCCATAGGGTGGGGGCGCGCCCTACCCCCCCCCCCCCCCCGGGCACGCCGCCCTATCTCGTGGACGACTCGGGGACCCCTAGACTTGTTCCCGACGCCAAAAATTCCTATAAATACAGAAACCTCCAGAAAATAACCTAGATCAGGAGTTCCGCCTCCGTAGCCACCGAAAACTAATCTAGACCCGTTCCGGCACCCTGTCGGAGGGGGGAATCCCTCTCTGGTGGCCATCTTCATCATCCCGGTGCTCTCCATGACGAGGAGGGAGTAGTTCACCCTCGGGGCTGAGGGTATGTACCAGTAGCTATGTGTTTGATCTCTCTCTCTCTCTCTCGTGTTCTTGATTCGGCACGATCTTGATGTATCGCGAGCTTTGCTATTATAGCTGGATCTTATGATGTTTCTCCCCATCTACTCTCCTGTAATGGATTGAGTTTTCCATTTAAAGTTATCTTATCGGATTGAGTTTTTAAGGATTTGAGAACACTTGATGTATGTCTTGCATGTGCTTATCTGTGGTGACAATGGGATATTCACGTGATCCACTTGATGTATGTTTTGGTGATCAACTTGCGAGTTTCGTGACCTTGTGAACTTATGCATAGGGGTTGGCACACGTTTTCGTCTTGACTCTCCGGTAGAAACTTTGGGGCACTCTTTGAAGTTCTTTGTGTTGGTTGAATAGATGAATCTGAGATTGTGTGATGCATATCGTATAATCATACCCACGGATACTTGAGGTGACATTGGAGTATCTAGATGACATTAGGGTTTTGGTTGATTTGTGTCTTAAGGTGTTATTCCAGTACGAACTCTAGGATAGATCGAACGGAAAGAATAGCTTCGTGTTATTTTACTACGAACTCTTGAATAGATCGATCGGAAATGATAACTTTGAGGTGGTTTTGTCGGAGTAATGGGCCACGGGTAGCCTAACCCGAGGCCCCCAGCCTTTCAAAACATCGGGGCCGGCTGCACCCCTCAAGATGGCAAGATGAAGCGCCGCCTTCTGGCGGCCGGCTGGCACAATGGTCGACTGCTAGAAGACGGCCATGCTCAGGAAGGCGACTCCAAGGCGGGCCGACTCCCAGCAAGCAGCCTCCAGAAAGGCCGGCTCCTGGCAGTCGGCCCATGGCGCCCTCAAAGTCTGTGCCCCAATTAAGAAGACAAGACAGGGTACGGCTACAGTGCGAGCCTTCCCCCGAATCCAGGGATGGGCATGGCCACAGTGCCCCGTACAGGCGGAGATCTCCGCATGGCGCGGCACTGTTGCCTCTCCCCCACACGTCACACCTGACAGGCGGAGTCCTGTTCCCACGAAGGCCTGTCAGGTACGGCTTGCAGATGGTGGGCCCTACCTAGCAGCCAAAGCCCTGAAGTCGGAGGAGGCTGGGGCAGCCGGACCTCGGAGGAGCCGGCTACTAGCAGGCGGCCAATCCCTCCCTTGGGCCCCACGCGCCATCAACCAGATGAGACACGAAGTGGCAACAGTGATCGCCCACCAGGTGGCGGGACTGTAGCCACGCCTCCCCGACCAAGCCTGCGTCATTAGCGTTACGGCTATAGTGATCAACAGCCGACAAGACCCGCAAGCGATGGGAGCGGCTTGTCGGCTCCGTACCAGACCAGGCGGCGGGCCCCAGCTGTCGGCCAAGAAGCAGACGACCAGAGAGAATGATGACCGGGCCCTACGCCCGGCCAGATTACCATTGTACCCCTGGGGGGTAGGCCTATATAAACCCCCCAGGGCACCCATGCAAAGGGTTCGGCGCTGTTAGGACAAGACTCATACCTAGAGGAGGAGAGAGCGTGTCTGCCTTCTTCCACCTCTAGCAAACAGCTCGAGGAGCACCATTGTACCACTTACACACTAGTGATCACACGGAGACCCCGCAGAGAAGGACTAGGGGTGTTATCTCCTAGGAGAGTCCCGAACCTGGGTAAAGTACGCCGGCATTCGTGTCTACGTCTCATCCCGCTTCCAGGCACCGGCGACGTTCTACTCGCTCCCACCATGATAAGCCATCCTTTGGCATATGTCGCACCCAACCCCCGACATTTGGCGCCCACCGTGGGGCGAGGTGCACCGTCTCCGGGGGGACCTGTTCTGGACAGGAACCCTGTTCCTTCCTGGCGAGCGCAGCCAGCCCGGCACGCCGGACGGCATCTGCGCGAGGCGCTGCACGGTGCGGAGATCGCCTGCGCAGCGAGCTGCCTCGCCGATCTTGTTGGCGAGATTCGCCTCTCCGACGAGCCCGCGTCCGACGCGGGCACCAACGGCCTCGAAGGCCGCCTCATGGGCCTCCTCGATCAGCTCCACGTCGCCAGCGAGCCTGCTGCTGACTTGGAGTCGGTTGGCTCCACCGACCCGATGTTGGTCGACTCCGACACGGCTTCGCTCGACACGTTCCCCTCCAATGTGGTGGTCTACGATGAGCCGCTTCCTTGCGCGGACAGCGGTGGCAGCACCGTCACGGAGGTGCTCGTGATCAGCCACGGCGAGCACTCTGGCGGGGGCGATCAGGACCCATTGCAGACGGCAATGCAAGACTTGGCTGCGCCAATCCCGGAAGATGCCGACGCCGAGACGCTGGAAGCGTGCCGCGTCCAGCTCGTTGAGAGCGCCAGCCGGCTGGCTGGCATGATACGCCTGTCGGAGGCCTACCAGCGGGAGATGGACCGTGCTATAGGCGGCACTCCAGCTCCTGGTGGGCCTAGCCGTGTTGGCCCGATCAACCAGCGTGGCGCGGCCATCGCCAGCATGTTCGGGACAGACCGTCCCGTCTGTGCCACGCCTGCAGAGAACATACGGGCTGCCCAGGCGGTAGCAGACGAGCTAGACAAGCTCGAGGGCGACGAGCGTCGCCACATGCAGAGCGAGTTCAGCAGCTCCTAGACGCGGTTGCTGAGCAGCAAGATGCCGGGTGCCGCACTGAAGCGCCCAACCGGTGAAATGACGACCCACCACCTCGCCGAGACCAAGGCGTGACATCCCGAACGCCGACTGGTGGCGTCCATGATATAAGAGACAAGGAGCCGGCAGCCAGCCACAGCCAGACTCACGTCGCCATCGAGCGCGACCAAGACGGCTGCCCGAGAGCAGTGCGACGGCGAAACGATTGCCCGCCGCCTCCTCCCCGCAGGGAGAGGCGCATCTCCCCGCCGCCTATTGACCACCCGTCACTCGGCGACCGCCTTGGTCGCCGAGAAGGAATCGGAGAAAACGATGCTCGCCATCGGATCGACCGCCTTAATCGGTCCCTGGCGTTAGAAAAGGAAGACGAGCTGGGTCCGCCTTGTTTTGGCCCCCGCATTCGAGATGAGCCCTTTCCCAAAGGGTTCACTCTCCCAAGAGATACCCCCAAGTATACCGGCTCCGTGAAGCCGGAGGACTGGCTGGTCGACTACTCCACAGCCGTCAGCATCGCCAACGGCAACAAGCGCGTCGCCGTGAAGTACGTCCCCCTCATGCTTCAGGGCACGGCCCGGACATGGCTGAACAGTCTGAAGCCCCGCAGCGTCAACAGCTGGGTTGACTTTACTGAAGCATTCATCCGCAACTTCACCAGCACGTACAAGCGGCCGCCCAAGCCTCGCCAGCTCTCCCTGTGCGTTCAAGGCCCCAATGAGTCGACCCGTGACTATCTCACACGCTGGGCTGAGCTGCGCAACTCTTGCGAGGGCGTGCACGAGGTGCAGGCCATCGAGTAATTCACAGTCGGGTGCCGTCTCCTCAAGCACCGGCTCCTCTGCGACAAGCCAGTGATGACCCACAAGTATAGGGGATCTATCGTAGTCCTTTCAATAAGTAAGAGTGTCGAACCCAGCGAGGAGCAGAAGAAAATGATAAGCGGTTTCCAGCAAGGTATTCTCTGCAAGTACTGAAATAAGTGGTAACAGATAGTTTTGTGATAGGATAATTTGTAACGAGCAACAAGTAACAAAAGTAAATAAAGTGCAGCAAGGTGGCCCAATCCTTTTTGTAGCAAAGGACAAGCCTGGACAAACTCTTATATAGAGAAAAGCGCTCCCGAGGACACATGGGAATATCGTCAAGCTAGTTTTCATCACGTTCATATGATTCGCGTTCGGTACTTTGATAATTTGGTATGTGGGTGGACCGGTGCTTGGGTACTGTCCTTACTTGGACAAGCATCCCACTTATGATTAACCTCTATTGCAAGCATCCGCAACTACAACAAAAGTATTAAGGTAAACCTAACCACAACATGAAACATATGGATCCAAATCAGCCCCTTACGAAGCAACGCATAAACTAGGGTTTAAGCTTCTGTCACTCTAGCAACCCATCATCTACTTATTACTTCCCAATGCCTTCCTCTAGGCCCAAATAATGGTGAAGTGTTATGTAGTCAACATTCACATAACACCACTAGAGGAGAGACAACATACATCTCATCAAAATATCGAACGAATACCAAATTCACATGACTACTAATAGCAAGACTTCTCCCATGTCCTCAGGAACAAACGTAACTACTCACAAAGCATATTCATGTTCATAATCAGAGGGGTATTAATATGCATATAGGATCTGAACATATGATCTTCCACCAAATAAACCAACTAGCATCAACTATAAGGAGTAATTAACACTATTAGCAACCTACTAGTAACAATCCCGGACTTGGAGACAAGAATTGGATACAAGAGATGAACTAGGGTTTTGAGAGGAGATGGTGCTGATGAAGATGTTGATGGAGATTGCCCTCTCCCGATGAGAGGAGTGTTGGTGATGACGATGGCGATGATTTCCCCCTCCCAAAGGGAAGTTTCCCGGGCAGAACAGCTCCGCCTGAGCCCTAGATTGGTTCCACCAAGGTTCCGCCTCGTGGTGGCGGAGTTTCGTCTGAGGAGATGGCTTATGATTTTTTTTCTCATCGAAAGACTTCATATAGCAGAAGATGGACATTGGAGGGCCACCAGGTGGCCCACGAGGTAGGGGGCGCGCCCAGGGGGTAGGGCACGCCCCCCACCCTCGTGGGCAAGGTGTGGCCCCCCTGGTGAACTTCTTGCGCTCAGTATTTTTTATATGTTCTGAAACGTCTTATGTGAAGTTTCTGGACTTTTGGAGCTGTGCAGAACAGGTCTCTAATATTTGCTCCTTTTCTAGCCCAGAATCCCAGCTGCCGGCATTCTCCCTCTTTATGTAAACCTTGTAAAATAAGAGAGAATAGGCATAAGTATTATGACATAATGTGTAATAACATCCCATAATGCTATAAATATCGATATAAAAGCATGATGCAAAATGGACGTATCAACTCCCCCAAGCTTAGACCTCGCTTGTCCTCAAGCGAAAGCCGAAATCGAAAAATATGTCCACATGTTTAGAGATAGAGGTGTCGATAAAAGTAAAATACGGACATGAGGGCATCATGATCATTCTTAGAACATCAACTTATATAATTCTTGTCATATGATTTCTTATGCTAGAGCAATAATTCAATCACAATTTCAAGTATGAATCGTAAACTTCATTGAAAACTAACAAACTATAATCTCAGTCATTGGAGCAATTGCAATTTATCATAACATAGGAAAGAGTCAATATATAAGAGCTTTTCAGCAAGTCCACATACTCAACTATCATATAGTCTTTCACAATTGCCGACACTCACACAATACTTATGGGTATGGAGCTTTAATCGAACACAGAGAAAGATAGGGGCTTATAGTTTTGCCTCCCAACGTTTTACCTCAAGGGTAATGTCAAAAATAATAGTTCATGAAAACTCACATCCAATTAGCCATATATACCAGGATCTTTCCAACATACTGTGCTTGCCAAAGGATAAAATGTAAAAAGGAAGGGTGAAGATCACCATGACTCTTATGCAAGGTAGGAGATAAAAGTAAAAGACAGGCCCTTCCCAGAGGGAAGCAGAGGTTGTCATGCGCTTTTATGGTTGGATGCACAAAATCTTAATGCGAAAGAACGTCACTTTATATTGCCACTTGTGATATGGACCTTTATTATGCAGTCTGTCGCTTTTATTTCTTCCATATCACACGATCGTATAAATCTTATTTTCTCCCACACTAATAAGTCATACATATTTAGAGAGCATTTTTTATTGCTTGCACCGATGACAACTTACTTGGAGGATCTTACTCAATCCATAGGTAGGTATGGTGGACTCTCATGGCAAAACTAGTTTAAGGGTATTTGGAAGCACAAGTAGTATCTCTACTTGGTGCGATGAATTTGGCTAGCATGAGGGGGAAAGGAAAGCTCAACCATGTTGGATGGTCCATGACAATATAATTTATCTCAGATGTAAGAAAACATAACCCATTACGTTGTCTTCCTTGTCCAATGTCAACTCTTTAGCATGTCATATTTTAATGAGTGTTCACAATCATAAAAGATGTCCAAGATAGTATATTTATATGTGAAGACCTCTCTTTCTTTATTACTTCCTATTAATTGCAACGATGACCAAAACTATGTTTGTCAACTCTCAACAACTTCTATTCATCATACTTTTTCTATGTGAGCTCATTACTCTCCATAAGTCCATATGATGTCTTTGTTTCCCCCTTTTTATTTCTTTCTATTTTCTTTTATTCCCTTAAGATCATGGCAAAATAATCAAGCCCTTGACTCAACACTAATCTTTATTATATATAGCTCACGGACTCGATTACATAGAGGGATCATAAAGCAAAACTCAAAACTAGATCATGCCATAAACTTTATTCTACTAGATCAAGATATTACCAAAAGGATCGAACTAAGAAAAATGGTAAAGATAAAAGTGATGGTGATACAATATCGGGGCACTCCCCCAAGCTTGGCAGATGCCACGGGGAGTGCCCATACCCAAGTGATTATGTCTCCTTTGTTGGTGAAGAAGGTGTAGTTGTTGATGATGGATAGTCGCGCATCGAGCGTAGGAGGTCTTCTAACTTGCGGATAATGCCCTTGAGTGCGATGATATGCTCCTTCAACAAAATATTTTCACGTGTGAGATACTTATTTTGTATTCGAGCTAACTCAATCATCTTGAAAGCTTCGATCTCAGTTGGGGTAAGAAGACTGTGATCAAGTTGAAGGATGTCTTCTGTTGCCGAAACTTGTTCCTCCATGGCCTTCTTGATCCATTCCTCCTTGTTGATCTCCATGGGTTCTTCTCTCTTCAGCTCTATCTTCATTAGCCAAGCATCGTTGCCCTCATGGTTGGAGGAGGAGGGAGACAACATAGTGCCTGGCCTTGACAACCCTGACAGAAAACAGCTCGAAACAAAGACAAGAGATATTTGCGTGATACGGAGGTCAAAACCCCTGGGAGATTATATAATGAATTTTTACCGACCAAAACACATGTTGTGTAAGAAAACGGAGTCCGGAGAGCACACGAGGTGCCCACGAGGTAGGGGGGCGCGCCCAGTAGGGTAGGGCGCGCCCTCCACCCTCGTGGAGGCCTCGTGTCCTTCCCGGACTGCTTCTTATTTTCTATTTTTCTAAATATTCCAAAATGGAGAAATATTGCCTTAAAAACTGTTTTGGAGTCGGTTTACTTACCGTACCACATACCAATTCCTTTTCGGAGTCTGAAACGTTCTGGAAAGTGTCCCTTATGTATTCCTCCGGGGTTACGGTTTCAATAACTTTGGTTTCAATATTTATGGGATTATCTGAGATATAATGTTTGATTCTTTGACCGTTCACCACCTTCGGATTTGTGCCTTCGAAGTTGTTGATTTTTATGGCACCGGAACGATAGACCTCCTCGATAACGTAAGGGCCTTCCCATTTAGAGAGAAGTTTTCCTGCAAAAAATCTTAAACGAGAGTTGTATAGCAATACATAATCACCTACATTAAACTCACGCTTTTGTATCCTTTTATCATGCCATCTTTTAACTTTTTCTTTAAACAATTTGGCATTCTCATAGGCTTGGGTTCTCCATTCATCGAGTGAGCTAATATCAAATAACCTCTTCTCACCAGCAAGTTTAAAATCATAATTGAGCTCTTTAATAGCCCAATATGCCTTGTGTTCTAGTTCGAGAGGTAATTAAGTGACATGCTTTTCCATAAACCATTTTATATGGAGACATACCCATAGGATTTTTATATGCAGTTCTATAGGCCCATCACTACTGGAATCAGCTACTTTGCCATCTGCCAGATCTTTGCCGTCTGCTAGCGGACGGCAAAGAAGCTCTTTGCCATCAGCTACCCAAAAGCAGACGGCAAAGAACTGGCTGATGGCAAAGACCTTCTTTGCCATCAGCCAGTTCTTGGTCTTTGCCATCAGCCAGTTCTTTGCCGTCCGCTAGTGGACGGCAAAGATTCTTTGCCGTCGGCTAGCAGACGGCAAAGAGGAAGGGGGGGACCCACTGACGAGCTGGTTAAAAAAAACTTAACGCCCCCCTCTTTGCCGTCTGCTAGCAGACGGCAAAGAGCAAGTAAGCGGACGGCAAAGGGGGGCGGACGGCAAACGTTTAGGTTACTAACGGCGCCCCACCCCGCCCATCTCTCTCTGTTCCCTCTCCTCCCCGACGACCACCGCCACCCGCCGCCTCCCCCGCCACCCACCGCGCGTCCCCCTTGCCCCGCCTCCCCCGCCACCCACCGCCTCCCCTTTGCCCCACCTCCCCTCGCCCCGCCGCCCCCTTGCCCACCTCCCCTCGCCCCGTCGCCCCCATCACCCGCCACCGCCCCGGCGTCCCGTCGCCCACGCCGGAGCCAGGCTCGCGCCCCGGAGCTCGCCGCCCCTGCGCCTTGGAGCTCGCCGTCCCTGCGCCCCGGAGCTCGCCGCCCCTGCGCCCCGGAGGTCGCCGCCCCTGCGCCCCGGAGCTCGCCGCCCCTGCGCCCCGGAGCTCGCCGTCCTGTCTGCCTCGCGCCCCGGAGCTCGCCGCCGCCCAGGAGCCAGGCTCGCCGCCGCCCCGGAGCCAGGCTCGCCGCCGCCCCTGTGGCCGTGCCGCCCCCTCCATCCTCCATCGAGAGGAGCCATGGTGAGCTTTTTTTTTCTACTGTTTTTTTGCTGTTTAGGTTTAATTAGGTTATTGATAGGTTTAGGTTAGTGCTAGATTTAGGTTAGTGGTTTAGGTTAGTGCTAGATTTAGGTTTAGATTATTATTACAAGAAGAAAGTTGAAAAAAAGAAGAAGAGGTAGAAGAAGAGGAAAAAGGAAAAAAAGGAAGAAGAATAAGAAGAAAGTTGAAAAACAGAACAATATAGAAGAGGAAAAAGGAGAAGAAGAAAGAAAAAGAAGAAGAAGAAAGAAGAGGAGGAGGAGGAGGAAGAGGAGGAGGGAGAAGAAGAAAGAAAAGAAGAAGAAGAAAGAAGAAGAAAGAATAAGAAGAAGAAGACCCCGACGCGCCACCCCGACAACCGACCCCCTGACCCCGACACCACACCCCGACCCCAAAACAGCACCCCGACCCCGACACCGACAGGACACCCCGACCCCCGACACCTCCCGAAAAGGTGTTCTTTGGCCTTCCAGAGGCCGACGGGGTCATATATTTGTGAATTATTAGTTAGGTCATATATTTTTCAATTTTGTTATGAAAAACATCATATATAATTGTGTTGATCGTGTAGTTTTAAATGTGCAGTTGTTTCATCGCTGCGAGGTTTGGTGTTCGACGACCTCGCCGTGCGTTTGACGAGCTCTGCCCCTTCGTTCGTGGGTGAGCACAAATGACAAGTCCTCCTCCCCCATTAATTATTTGATCTATTCCGATGAAACTTGATAGCTAGCTATGTATGTGTCTTGAATCATCAGTATGCGTAACCAATATGTGTCTCCCGTTCGAAAGCATCATAGTTATAAATATGCATGCATTTGCATATATATAATCTTGATTCTTTCGAATTGTCCAACGCTATCCATGGACAGCCCGAGTATGTGTAGATTGGGTTCGTTTTCCCATATGCTTTGCTCCGCATCCGACGCATGTATTTCGTCAGTGCCTCCCCTGTTGTTCTCCGGGTACACATCCTCTCTGTTTATTGCAGAGACGTGTATCAGGAGAACAACAGGGAGGTGCTGCCGAAATTTTGCGTCGGATCCGGAGCATAGCATGGGAAAATAAACCCAATCTACACATACACGGGTGGGATTAGGACCTATCATTACCTATTAGAGTGTAGGTTGCATGGACGTAATAAAATTGACAAAGTAGATCAACTGATGAATATATACATGGTGAATTACATATATAATTGTTGTGTGTCCAGTAGCTCTGAAAGTCAAGATGAGTGACCGTGCTTGGATGTATATCGGTCACACTGGTCAGAACAAATGGAGCGCTGAATGGTTCACAAAAACTAAGGGGTTTGTGCAAGCCGCATTTGCAAATGGCCAAAAGAAAACCTGGTGCCCCTGTTTCCGGTGCGGCAATTGGGAAAAGAAGACAGAGGCTGAAATGGGCAAACACCTGCAGAAGAGTGGTTTTACGCCCGATTATACGGTGTGGACATTTCATGGTGAGTCTACCCAACGTGACCGAGCTGAGGTGGATCGTCGTCGCACCGACGAGCATGCTACCGGGATGGAAAACATGGTGCAAGGCTATGATGATGCTCGGGATTCGGACGAGGAGATGGAGGAATCTGCAAAGGCCTTCAATGAAATGTTGGAGTCTTCGAAACGTCTGCTCCACGAGCACACTGAGCTTTGTCAGTTGGATGCCATCTCACAAGTAATGGCTCTGAAGGCTCAGTTCAACTTGGGCAGAGAATGCTATGACGCAATTATGACAGTATTTGGACGCTTTCACCCGAGCACGTGACTGCTAGGGTGGACTCGTCCGAGGAGGAGGCTACACGGACTCCGGTCCATGAGCCTCCGGTCCACGGGTCTTGGGCCCACGAGCCTCGGGTCGACTGGCCTTCGGCCCATGAGAGTTTGGCCCACGTGACCCCGGAGGAGCACACGTCCGGATGGGGTACCTGGCCGGATCAGCCCGAGGAGCCGAGTGGCCATGCTGATGATGGTGGGGAGCCGACTGATCTTGAGGAGGAGGGGGGCACCGTCTACCGGCGTGGTGCTACACGGCTCCCGTCCGTGCCGGTGACCCGCGAGCAGAGGTGGTTGATTTTCCCTGATGGGGAGAGGTACGTAAGTGCATTTAATATTTTTGTACCTTGTGCATTCACGTTTTTTCAAATAACTAATGCGTTGGCCTTGTCATGCTGCAGGGGTTGGGATCACCATCATAGTGTCCGCCGGCCCAACTCCGTCCTTGGAGTTCTTTGCCGGCAAAACTTCCCGGGGTTTGTCACATTGCCTGGTGAGGGTCGGCTTCCAGAGCTTGGATTGAGCTGGGAGCACTACGTGGCTGCCCCGGCCCCGCCGGATGAGATTATCGACGGTGTCGTGTGCGACACGAGGGCAGACATGGTGATCAGAAAGTTTTGGGTAATTTCTCCTTTACACATTTAAAAATCTTCAACTAGCTAGTTATTAATTGTACTAATCAATATTGTCTCATTTGATTGCAGACATTCTACAGGTGTGAGGAGGGATACGAGGAGGACGCGGCACATGTTATCGAGAACGTCTGCAAGCGCCTACTCCAGAACTTACGGCACGAGGCTCGGGTGCAGGCTGTTCGAGACTACTACGCCTTGCGTGGTATCAAGAAGACCAAGCCGGCGTGCCGCGATAAGTTCCTGAGTAAGGAGCAGTACATGAAGGTAATTCTTAAGGCCTTCTCTACTTAAGTTCCTTCATTTAGTAATTCTTAGCCATAGCGCTCAAGTTTCTATTTGCTAACTTAGGCGCCTCCGAGATGGTGTGCGGATCGGATGGATTGTTGGGAGGTGTTGGTCGATGAGTGGTGCTCTCCACAATGGCTAGCCCTCCACAACGAGGCCAAGGACAAACGTGCCCAAATGGAAGGTGTGCCACACCATCAAGGCAGCTCCAACTTATATCAGTTCGGGCGCAACTGGGTATGTGGTTTGCTTCATGATTCATGCAATTCATTCGTCATGCTAGCTTGAGCCCTTTAATTACTAATTTTCATTGTTTCTTTCTTTCAAGCACGCTACAATAAGGCGGATAAGGTGCCAGAGGTGTACGACCTGTATGCCATGGCCCACACTGCCTCTTTCAAGAAAGTCAAGGCTTTCTCTCAGTCTGACCTCGATGATGCAAACAACTTCACCAACATCTCCTCCCACAACAAGCTCGTGAGATATAGAGATGAGGGGAAGGCGAGGAAAGGGGAGGACTTTAACCCGAGCCAGGGTCCCATTGATCCAGAGCTGTTGATGATATCTGGTGGCGGGAGGTCCCATGGCTCCATAGCCATTGGAGATGGACTTATCCGTTGTCCTAGCTCTCTCCCAGAGATCAAGGCGCGCCAGTCGAGCTCCGCTCCTGAGATAAGGCCTCGTGAACGGCCAGTGCAACTCGCCATCAAGGTTAGTGATACGTACTCAGTTATCTTTCTCCATTACATTCTGTGCGCTTCCATCAATGATTACAAATGGTCATGTGAGTGGTGTTGCAGGCTGCTATACAGAGTGAGAGAGATAGAACGGAGAAACTTCTGGCGGAGGCGGCGGAGAGGCAGCGGGAGTTGGAGGAGAGGACGACAAATATGATGGAGGAGGAGAGGGCACGGAATGACATGCAGGCAAGGGCCATGTACGAGCTCCTTGTGGTAAGTTTCTTCTGCAGATTAGCCAAAACATTCATGTAGTGTTTGTCTCATTACTAACTAGTATGACTGAGTCGTCAAAACGAAATGTGCAGTCTGTGTGCGAGAAGACAGGTCAGACCGCTCCGCCGATGCCAGTGATTGCTCCTGGGACCACGGTGAGTTTTATTGAATGGACATTACTTGCTAGTCTTAACATTTGAGTGTCATCATGCTAACAAGACATTGGAAATGATCTTTGGTGCAGCGTAACTCTAGACAAGCATCACACGATCCTTCTCCATCTACCGACACGAGCCACCCCGCTCCTACACCTCCTGGATCTTGGTAAGTTTATCTAGTGTTTTGCTTAACACATGCATAAAGACCTAGACTTAGCTTTATTTCCTCCAATGCTTACCATAATGACCTAGACTTAGCTTCTTCTCCTCCAAAATGACTTAATAAGCTTACTGACCTCCAAAACCATCCATTTTACCTAATTTAGCTCTAAAACGATCTGTACTTAGCTTTGTTTCCTCCAAAATGACCAAAGTTAGCTCTAATATGCTTAGTTAACTAGGTTTGCTCAATAATGACATGTACTTAGCTTACTTATGTCAAAAATGGCATAATTAGCTTAGTTAGCTCATAAACGATCCATTTTACCTAAGTTAGTTCTAAAATGATCCATTTTACCTTACTTAGCTCATAAACGATCCATTTTACCTACGTTAGCTCTAAAATGACCCATTTAACCATACTTAGCTAATAAATGATCCATTCTACCCAAGTTAGCTCTAAAATGACCCATTTTACCTAGGTTAGCTCCAAAATGATCCACCTTACCTAGGTTACCTCTAAAATGATGCATTTTACCTAAGTTTGCTCATAAGCGATCCATTGCACCTAGGTTAGCTCATAAACGATCCATTTCACCTAAGTTAGCTCACAAATGATCAATGTCACCTAAATTAGCTCATAAATGTCATATATTCTTCTTCTTCTTCATTTTCTTCTTCTTCTTCTTCTTCTTCTTCTAATCTTCTTCTTCTTCTTCTAATCTTCTTCTTCTTCTTCTAATCTTCTTCTTCTAACTTTCTTATTTCCCATTTTGCAGAATTCATTCACTTCACGGAAGCTTGCATAGATGGAGTGCTTGTTTGGATGAACTATGTTTCCTTTGTATCTATGAACTATGCATGTATGGTAGGATGACACTATTGTAATATGTATGGTTGGATGCATGTATGTCGAACTTGCTATGTATGGTTGATGGAACTATGCATGTATGATGAAATTATATGTGTTGGATATCTCATATGTTTGCTGTGAACTTGCCATGTGAAAAATATATATGTATCATCTATTTGCTGTGAAAATGGTTGGGTATATGAAAAAACAGAGGCAATGCAGGCTCTTTGCCGTCTGCCACTGACGGCAACGGGCTCTTTGCCGTCTGCCACGGACGGCAAAGAAGCCACGTGGCATCCAGCTGTGCTTCCTGGGAGCTGACCCATTTGGTCAGTTTGCCTACAGTGGCAGACGGCAAAGACTTTGCCGTCAGTGGCGGACGGCAAAGAACCTGCCATGTAGTGACGTGTAGATGACATCACACGGCGGACGGCAAAGACCCTAGAAATTTTGCCGTCAGCGGCGGACGGCAAAGGCCTTCCGTTAGCCACTTAACGGACTGACAGCGCAATTATTGCCGTCCGCTCTCTTTGCCGTCCGCCGCGCTCTCTTTGCCGTCCGCCGTAGACGGCAAAGACTTTGCCGTCAGTAGTAGACGGCAAAGTAGCTGTTTACCGAAGCCTACTTTGCCGGAGCCTTTTGCCGTCCGCCGTGGCGGACGGCAAAGTAGCTGATTCCTGTAGTGCATAATGCATCATCAAGTTTCTTGGACCAATTCTTTCTAGACCTATTAACAGTCTTTTGCAAAATTAATTTGAGCTCTCTATTACTCAATTCTACTTGACCACTAGACTGAGGGTGATAAGGAGATGCAATTCTATGATTAACATCATACTTAGCAAGCATTTTACGGAAAGCACCATGAATAAAATGTGAACCACCATCAATCATTAAATATCTAGGGACTCCAAATCTTGGAAAGATAACTTCTTTAAGCATTTTAATAGAAGTGTTATGATCAACACTACTAGTTGGAATAGCTTCTACCCACTTAGTAACGTAATCAACAACAACTAAAATATGTGTATACCCATCAGAGGAAGGAAACGGCCCCATATAGTCAAAGCCCCAAACATCAAATGGTTCAATAACGAGTGAATAGTTCATAGGCATTTCTTGACGTCTACTAATATTACCAATTCTTTGACATTCATCACAAGATAAGACAAACTTACGAGCATCCTTGAAGAGAGTAGGCCAATAAAAACCAGATTGCAATACCTTATGTGCAGTTCTATCTCCAGCATGGTGTCCTCCATAAGCTTCGGAGTGACACTTGCGTATGATATGTTCATGTTCATGCTCAGGTACACAACGTCTAATAACACCATCTACTCCTTCTTTATAAAGATGTGGGTCATCCCAAAAGTAATGCCTCAAATCATAGAAGAACTTTTTCTTTTGCTGGTATGTGAAACTAGGCAGTATAAATTTAGCAACAATGTAATTAGCATAATCAGCATACCATGGAGCAGTATGAGAAGCATTTATGACATTTAATTGCTCATCAGGAAAGCTATCATCAATAGGTAGTGGGTCATCAAGCACATTTTCTAACCTAGAAAAATTGTCTGCAATGGGGTTCTCAGCTCCCTTTCTATCAACAATATGTAAGTCAAATTCTTGTAGCAAGAGAACCCATCTAATAAGTCTAGGTTTAGCATCTTTCTTTTTCATAAGATATTTAATAGCAGCATGATTAGTGTGAATAGTTACTTTAGAATCAACAATATAAGGTCTGAACTTATCACAAGCAAATACGACTGCTATGAATTCTTTTTCAGTAGTAGCATAATTTCTTTGAGCATTGTCTAGGGTTTTACTAGCATATTGAATAACATTTAATTTCTTATCAACTCTTTACCCTAGAACAGCACCTACAACATAATCACTAGCATCACACACAATTTCAAAGGGTAAATTCCAATCAGGTGGCTGAACAATAGGTGCAGAGATCAATGCTTTCTTAAGTATTTCAAATGCTTCTATACAATCATCATCAAAGACAAATGGTATATCTTTTTGTAATAAATTAGTCAGAGGTCGAGAAATTTTTAAGAAGTCCTTAATGAACCTCCTATAAAATCCGGCGTGACCAAGGAAACTTCTTATACCTTTGATGTCCTTGGGGCATGGCATCTTTTCAATAGCATCAACCTTGGCTTTATCAACTTCAATACCTCTTTCAGAAACTTTATGCCCCAAGACAATACCTTCATTAACCATAAAGTGGCACTTTTCCCAATTCAAGACAAGATTAGTTTCTTCACATCTATGCAAAACTCGATCAAGGTTGCTCAAGCAATCATCAAAAGAAGATCCATAGACGGGGAAATCGTCCATGAAAACCTCACAAATCTTTTCACAAAAGTTAGAGAATATAGCCATCATGCATCTTTGAAAGGTAGTAGGTGCATTACATAAACCAAAAGGCATACGTCTATAAGCAAAAGTACCAAAAGGGCAAGTAAAAGTAGTCTTCGATTGATCTTTGGCTCACACAGGTATTTGAGAGAAACCAGAATAACCATCTAGAAAGCAAAAATGTGTATGTTTGGATAATCTTTCTAGCATTTGATCGATAAAAGGTAAGGGGTAATGATCCTTTTTAGTCGCCTTATTTAATTTGCGGAAATCAATTACCATCCTCTAACCTGTAATAATTCTTTGAGGAATCAATTCATCTTTATTATTAGGAACGACAGTAATACCTCCCTTCTTAGGGACACAATGGACAGGACTTTGTAAGTGCATCTAGTGCCACCCCTAGTTGGTTTTGGAGTATTGACGACAAACCTAGTTGAGGGACTAATGTGTTTGTGAGAATTGCAGGATAACACAGGTAGAAGTCGCTCATTGATTCAGTTTTCCTACCAGAGATGACCCCTAAAAATGAATGAAGACATTGAAGTCAAAGGTGGTATGTGAAGACATTCACATTGAAGACTATGACAAGAGAAGACATCGCATGAAGACCATGGAGCACGAAGACTTAGTTGTTTCGTCGTTCTTTTTCTTCTTTGTTGAGTCATAGGAACCACCGTACTATTAGGTGGGGTCCAAGTGAACCAGTCAGAATGACTGAAGTAATGCTTAACCAAAATCCTATGTCTTCGAGTGAAGAATATGAGAGCAAATCTTGTCCAGAGTTGGATAAGTCAGCTTTGCTTGTAGCCCAAGTAAAGTTGTTGTGTGTGTTTGAAATCTGACCGTTGGAACACGTGTCAGTTCCTTAGTGACCAAGGGTCATTTCGGACAAATCAGGTCGGGTTGCCTAGTGGCTATAAATAGCCCACCCCCTACAACCATAAACGGTTGGCTGCTCAGAGTTAGAGTAGGGCTTTTGTCGTTTGATAGCAACCCATCTCAAAGCCTTTGAGAGAGAATTCCTTGCGAGGATAAAGCCCTAAACACCCAGAGCTAAAGAGTGTTAGGCATCACTTAAGTCTTCCTATCTGTGTGATCTGAAGACTTATTACACTTGAGGACTGTGAATCCTCCAGCCGGTTAGGCGTCGCATTCTGAGCATCCAATAGTCATTGTGGATCGCCGGTGAACGAAGTCTGTGAAGGTTTGGAAGTCTACCTTGAAGACTTACCAGAGTGATTGGGCGAGGTCTGTGTGACCTTAGCTCAAGGGGAATACGGTGAGGACTGAGTATCCTGAGCTGCGTGTTCAGGACTGGGTGTCCGGGACTGTGTGTCCTCGGGTTTAAATACCTATCCGCCCTAACCAAACGTACAACTATCACCGCAGTTGGAACTGGTCTACCAAACCTTTGTCTTCACCAAGCTCACTGGTTCTATCCTTCCCATCTCTTTATTTACAGTTGGCCCTTGTGAAGTCAGTGCCTATTTGCATTGTCCATTTGTCTTCACTGTGTGACTGTCTGTTCAGATTGGTTTCATATTATCTTCCATCCTGATCCGTACTGCCTAGCTACTGTTAGTCTTTGTGCTCTCACTTCATTGAATACTTGACTATGGTTTGCCTAGTGTAGTCTACCTTCCGCTGCATGGCTATAGGTTCATTTCTATAGTTTGTCTTCAAAACTCCCATGTTTTGAAGACTTCCATAAAAATCGCCTATTCACCCCCCCTCTAGTCGATATAACGTACTTTCAGACTTACCCACTGACTATCAGCAACGGGATAGATTATACCTGCCTCAAGGAGCTTTAGTATTTCTTTCCTTACCACTTCTTTCATTTTAGGATTCAGCCGTTGTTGATGATCACGAACTGGTTTAGCATCTTCTTCCAAATTTATTTTATGTTGACATAGAGTGGGACTAATGCCCTTAAGATCATCAAGAGTATACCCAATAGCAGCACGATGCTTCTTCAGAGTTTTCAATAATCTCTCTTCCTCATGCTCTGAAAGGTTAGCACTAATAATAACAGGATATATCTTTTTCTCATAAAGATAAGCATATTTAAGAGTATCAGGCAACGGTTTAAGCTCAAACACAGGATCTCCCTTGGGTGGAGGAGGATCCCCTAGGATTTCAACAAGCAAATTGTGTTTCAGAATAGGTTCCTGTTTAAAGAATACTTCATCTATTTCCCTTCTTTCATTCATAAACATATCATTTTCATGGTCTATCAAATATTGTTCTAAAGGATCACTAGGAGGTACGGCAATAGAAGAAAGATCAATAATTTCATTCTTACTTGGTAATTCTTCTTCACAGTGTTGTCTACTAAATTTAGAGAAATTAAATTCATGAGACATATCATCGAACCCGATAGTAACAACATCATTTTTGCAATCTATCTTAGCATTAACAATGTTTAAGAAGGGTCTACCAAATATAATGGGACAAAAGCTATCTTGTGGGGAACCAAGAACGAGAAAATCAGTAGGATATTTAGTTTTCCCACACAAGACTTCAACATCTCTAACAATTCCCATTGGTGAAATAGTATCTCTATTGGCAAGTTTAATTGTGACATCAATATCTTCTATCTGAGCAGGTGCAATATCATGCATAATTTCTTTGTATAAGTCGTAAGGTATTGCACTAGCACTAGCACCCATATCACATAAGCCATGATAATAATGATCTCCTATTTTAACAGAAATAACAGGCATGCCTACCACATGTCTATTTTTATCTTTAGCACAAGGTTTAGCAATTCTAGCAGTCTCATCAAGGAAATGAATAACATGCCCATCAATATTATCACACAAGAGATCTTTAACAATAGCAATATCTAGTTCAACTTTAATTTGCTCAGAAGGTGTATAAGTTTTAATATTGCTTTTGCGAACCACAGTTGAAGCTTTAGCATGATCATTTATCCTAACAAGGAAAGGTGGTTTCTCAACATAGGAAGTAGGAACAATAGGATCATTATAAGTGATAGTCTTTTCTTCAACTTTAATAGGTGCAGCTACTTTTACTTCTATGGGAGGATGATATTTAAACCACTTCACCCTGGGGAGATCAACATCAGTAGCAAAAGATTCACAGAAAGAAGCTACTATCTCAGAGTCAAGTCCATATTTAGTGCTAAATTTACGGAAAACATCGGTATCCATAAAATATTTAACACAATCAAACTTAGGTGTCTGATGTCTACTACACAACCTTCTTCTTGTAGACGTTGTTGGGCCTCCAAGTGCAGAGGTTTGTAGGACAGTAGCAAATTTCCCTCAAGTGGATGACCTAAGGTTTATCAATCCGTAGGAGGTGTAGGATGAAGATGGTCTCTCTCAAGCAACCCTACAACCAAATAACAAAGAGTCTCTTGTGTCCCCAACACACCCAATACAATGGTAAATTGTATAGGTGCACTAGTTCGGCGAAGAGATAGTGAAACAAGTGGTATATGGATAGTAGATAATAGTTTTTGTAATCTGAAATAATAAAAACAGCAAGGTAGCAAGTGATAAAAGTGAGCGTAAACGGTATTGCGATGTGTTGAAACAAGGCCTAGGGTTCATACTTTTGCTAGTGTAAGTTTCCTCAACAATACTAACATAATTGGATCACATAACTATCCCTTAACATGCAACAAAGAGTCACTCCAAAGTCACTAATAGCGGAGAATGAACGAAGAGATTATGGTAGGGTACGAAACCACCTCAAAGTTATTCTTTCCAATCAATCCGTTGGGCTATTCCTATAAGTGCCACAAACAGCCCTAGAGTTCGTACTAGAATAACACCTTAAGACACAAATCAATCAAAACCCTAATGTCACCTAGATACTCCAATGTCACCTCAAGTATCCGTGGGTATGATTATATGATATGCATCACACAATCTCAGATTCATCTATTCAACCAACACATAGAACCTCAAAGAGTGCCCCAAAGTTCCTACCGGAGAATCACGACGAAAACATGTGCCAACCCCTATGCATAGGTTCATGGGCGGAACCCGCAAGTTGGTCACCAAAACATACATCAAGTGGCACGCGGTATCCCATTGTCACCATAGATATCCACGGCAAGACATACATCAAGTGTTCTCAAATCTTTAAAGACTCAATCCGATAAGATTACTTCAAAGGGGAAACTCGAATCATTACAAGAGAGAAGAGGGGGGAAGAAACATCATAGGATCCAAAAAGAATAGCAAAGCTTGCGATACATCAAGATCATATCATCTCAAGAACACGAGAGAGAGAGATCAAACACATAGCTACTGGTACATACCCTCAGCTCCGAGGGAGAACTACTCCCTCCTCATCATGGAGAGCACCAGGATGATGAAGATGGCCACCGGAGAGGGATTGCCCCCTCCGGCAGGGTGCCGGAACAGGGTCCCAATTGACTTTTGGTGGCTACGGAGGCTTTTGGCGGCGGAACTCCCGATCTATTATGCGTTCTGGAAGTTTTAGGGTATATGGAGTTATATAGGCAAAAGAAGCACGTCAGGGGAGCCACGAGGGCCCCACGAGGCAGGGGGCACGCCCTAGGGGGGTGGGCGCGCCCCCACCCTTGTGGGCAGCTCCTGTATCTTCTGACGTGGGGTCCAAGTCCATCAGGTGTGTTTCCTTCCAAAAATAACTTCTCCAGTTGATTTCGTTCCGTTTTGACTCCGTCTGATATTCCTTTTCTTCAAAACACTGAAATAGGCATAAAACAGCAAATCTGGGTTGGGCCTCCGGTTAATAGGTTAGTCCCAAAAATAATATAAAAGTGGATAATAAAGCCCAATATTGCCCAAAACATTAGATAATATAGCATGGAGCAATCAAAAATTATAGATACGTTGGAGACGTATCAAGCATCCCCAAGCTTAATTCCTGCTCGTCCTCGAGTAGGTAAATGATAAAAAGATAAGTTTTTATGTGGAATGCTGGTTGGCATAATTTCAATGTAATTCTTCTTACTTGTGATATGAATATTCAGATCTGAAAGATTCAAGAAAAAGTTTAATATTGACATAAAAGTAATAATACTTCAAGCATACTAACTAAGCAATTATGTCTTCTCAAAATAACATGGCCAAAGAAAGCTATCCCTACAAAATCATATAGTCTGGCTATGCTCCATCTTCACCACACAAAATATTTAAATCATGCACAATCCCGATGACAAGCCAAGCAATTGTTTCATACTTTTGATGTTCTCAAACTTTTTCAATCTTCACGCAACATATGAGCGTGAGCCATGGACATAGCACTATAGGTGGAATAGAATGGTGGTTGTGGAGAAGACAAAAAGGGAGAAGATAGTCTCACATCAACTAGGCGTATCAACGGGCTATGGAGATGCCCATCAATAGATATCAATGTGAGTGAGTAGGGATTGCCATGCAACGGATGCACTAGAGCTGTAAATGTATGAAAGCTCAACAAAAGAAACTAGTGGGTGTGCATCCAACTCGCTTGCTCACGAAGACCTAGGGCATTTTGAGGAAGCCCATCATTGGAATATACAAGCCAAGTTCTATAATGAAAGATTCCCACTAGTATATGAAAGTGACAACATATGAGACTCTCTATATGAAGAACATGGTGCTACTTTGAAGCACAACATATGAGACTCACTATATCATGGTGCTACTTTGAAGCACAAGTGTGGAAAAGGATAGTAGCATTGCCCCTTTTTATTTATTTATTTGTTTGGCCTTTCCTTTTTTTATTTGTCCTTTCTTTTTTTATTTGGCCTTTCTCCTTTTTTTGGGACAATGCTCTATTGAATGATGATCATCACACTTCTATTTATTTACAACTCAATGATACAACTCGATACTAGAACAAAGTATGACTCTATATGAATGCCTCCGGCGGTGTACCGGGATATGCAATGAATCAAGAGTGACATGTATGAAAGAATTATCAACGGTGGCTTTGCCATAAATACGATGTCAACTACATGATCATGCTAAGCAATATGACAATGATGAAGCGTGTCATAATAAACGGAATGGTGGAAAGTTGCATGGCAATATATCTCGGAATGGCTATGGAAATGCCATAATAGGTAGGTATGGTGGCTGTTTTGAGGAAGGTATATGGTGGGTTTATGATACCGGCGAAAGGTGCGCGGTACTAGAGAGGCTAGCAAAGGTGGAAGGGTGAGAGTGCGTATAATCCATGGACTCAACATTAGTCATAAAGAACTCATATACTTATTGCAAAAGTCTAGAAGTTATCAAAGCAAAGTATTACGTGCATGCTCCTAGGGGGATAGATTGGTAGGAAAAGACCATCGCTCGTCCCCGACCGCCACTCATAAGGAGGACAATCAATAAACACATCATGCTTCGACTTCATTACATAACGGTTCACCATACGTGCATGCTACGGGAATCACAAACTTCAACACAAGTATATCTCAAATTCATAACCACTCAACTAGCATGACTCTAATATCACCATCTCCATATCTCAAAACAATCATCAAGCATCAAACTTCTCTTAGTATTCAACACACTCATAAGAGAATTTTATTATTAATCTTGTATACCTAGCATATTAGGATTTTAAACAAATTACCATGCTATTTAAGACTCTAAAAATAATATAAGTGAAGCATGAGAGTTCATCTATTTCTTCAAAATAAAACTACGACCATGCTCTAAAAGATATAAGTGAAGCACTAGAGCAAATGACAAACTACTCCGAAAGATATAAGTGAAGATCAATGAGTAGTCGAATAATTATGCAACTATGTGAAGACTCTCTAACATTTAATAATTTCAGATCTTGATACTCTATTCAAACAGCAAGAAAAGCAAAATAAAATGACATTCTAAGAATGGCAAACATCATGTGAAGAAGCAAAAACTTAGGATCAACCGAAACTAACCGATAATTGTTGAAGAAGAAAGGTGGGATGCCAACCGGGGCATCCCCAAGCTTAGATGCTTGAGACTTCTTGAAATATTATCTTGGGGTGCCTTGGGCATCCCCAATATTGAGCTTTTGTGTCTCCTTAATTCCTCTCATATCACGGTCTCCCTAAATCTCAAAAGCTTCATCCACACAAAACTCAACAAGGACTCGTGAGATAAGTTAGTATAAACCATTGCAAAAGCCTTATCATACTCTACTGTAGCAAATCACTAAAATTATTATTCAACATTGAATACTAAATTCCTCTGCATATTTAATAGTCATATCCTCAAATAGAATCATTAAAGAAGCAAACATATGCAAACAATGCAAACATAACAGCAATCTGCCTAAACAGGATAGTCTGTAAAGAATGCTGCAACATCCATACTTCCCTAGCTCCAAAAATTATGAAATAAAATTCCCACTTTAGTAAATTTATCAGAGCTTAATATTCAAAAGGTTTCAACATTTTATCACATTCTGACTTTTCTAGGGAATTATTGCAACAGCGGTAAACTTTCTGTTTTCAAACAGCAACATGTATACTTGTAACATAGGCATAGTAAAGGCTATCAACGCCACTTTTATTGAAACAAAAGATGCAAAACATTGTTCTAAATAAAAGAAATCAAATCCTACAAAATAAATTGATGCTCCAAGCAAAACACATATCATGTGGCGAATAAAAATATAGCTCCAAGTAAAGTTACCGATGGAAGTGGACGAAAGAGGGGATGCCTTCCGGGGCATCCCCAAGCTTAGGCTCTTGGCTATCCTTGAATATTACCTTGGGGTGCCTCGGGCATCC
>NC_053026.1:398761704-398761785 GCF_003073215.2 Triticum urartu | reverse complement strand
ACAGAAAACTGTAAGCTCCGTTAGTATAAGAAAGCAAAACACCACTTCAAGGTACTGTAATGAACTCATTATTTATTTATA